>NC_056526.1:63947208-64242235 GCF_019175285.1 Sceloporus undulatus
CATGTGGCAAAAACAATTTGAGTCAGAAGTGTGGTATTGAGGGAGCCAAATTTATTCTTCCTCTCCCCTCTACTATTGAGATGTCTATTTTCCTGTATTATAGCTGTATTTTAACTCTACTTTCTGGCTAAAAGACATTTGTAGGGCAATAATTTGGAAAGAGCCACAGCAGAAACCCAGAGAGTTGATCCCCCCTTATTGTTTAAAACTGTAGCTCTGATCAAAATTGACACTCAACTATTGCTTTTTACTAAACGAAGAAAAAGCAAGAGCTCTGATTACTGATCTGTCCAACATATCTTGGATGGCTGGGAGAACAGGGATTCTGCAGACCTAAAGCTCACCATCCTTTTGAACATTTTTTTCTAACTGTAGCATAATTTATACTTGGTCTACCACCTATCTACTGAAAATATCAAACAAAAAATGAAATATGAATGAGTGTTGTGATGATCCAAAGTAAACAAAAAAATCAACATTTTTTAACCCTGAAGCTAGGAGACCCTAGAGGATGTGAATCATTCATTTTTTTAAATACTTGTGTGTGTGCTGTGTGCCTTCAAGTCAGTTGCAACGTATGACGACCCAATGGCCATAAGTCATGGGCTTTTGTTGGCAAGATTTGTTCAGAGGAAGTTTGCCATTGCCTTCCCCTGAGGCTGAGAGCATGTGACTTGCCCATGGTCACCTACTGGGTTTCATCAAACCATGGCCTCTAGAATCATAGTCCAGCACTCAAAGCACTACACCATGCTGGTTCTATTTTAACAAGAGTTTCAAACACTGGTATATATAAATTAATTACAATTTAAAACACTTACTTAATTGTAACTAATTTATATTTGTCTGTGTCTGAAACTTTCTCTATGAACATTTGCTGAAATGCTTTAGTACGTTGGCCCTCCTTGTCCACAGATTTTTTTATCCACGGATTCAAGCATCCACAGCTTGAAAATATTTTTTAAAAAAGTATAAATTCGAAATAGCAAACCTTGATTTTCCATTTTATATAAGGGACATCATTTTGCTCTGCCATTATATTTAATGGGACTTGAGCATCTAAGGATTTTGTTATCCATGGGGGATCCTGAACCAAACCCCAGCGGATAACAAGGTCCCACTGTATATCAAACGGCTATTATAGGAACTGAATACTTCCACTGCTTTTAAATGAGATCAAAACTGACCTTTAGAGGAGAGATTACAGAAAGCTTTCTCTGAGAAATTTGGGACTTCAATATCACATTCTATTTCCTCTCTCTCATCCAACAGCCATACATAGCCATTCTTTATTTTGCCACATTATTCCATTACATTTTTAAAAAAACAAATTGAAAGTAGAATAAATCGTGCATTTGTATATTTCAAGGCAAAGAAAGATCATAGATTGGGAGCATGAATGCTGGTCCTGCACACAGTTACCATATATATCACTATCAAAATTTCACATTTGGCCTGTAAAATATAACTATGCCTTCAAGCTACTATTTTAATAAACGAGCATGTTGTTTTTACATTCAATACCTAATAATCCTCATTGTGCTGTGTGTGTGTGCGTGTGCGTGTGTGTGCGCGTGTGCCTTCAAGTTGCCTGTTGACTTATGGTGGCCTCATGAATTTCATAGGGTTTTCTTAAGGAAAGGAATTCAAAGGTGATTTTGCTAGTTCCCTCCTCTGGAATATAGCCTACAGCATCTGGTATTCCATGGCGGTCTCCCAGCCAAGTATTAATCAGGGCTGACCCTTCTTAGCTTCCAAGATCAGACATGATTTGGTGCCTTCAGAGTATTTAGGCTTGTTGTTGTTGTTTTCAAATGCAGATTCACCCCAGATAGAGTGCAAAGAGCAGCAGTTCTTTTAACTCAAAGGTGGGAATTGTGCAGCCCATGAAATCTTGTTGGAATGCAACTCCCACTAGCCTTAGCCAGCATCCCCAGTGATGAGGAATGCTGGGAATGCAATTTAACACCTCTGGAGGGTTGCACAATTCATAAAGCGTTGTTATACTTGTTGTTGTTGTGTGCCTTCAAGCTTATGGTGACCCTAAGGCAAACTGATCACACAGTTTTCTCAGCAAGATTTGTTACGCTAACTTACTAGGGGATTTGTCATTGCCTTCTTCTGAGTCTGAGAGAGTGTGACTTGCCTAGGGTCACCCAATGGGTTTCTGTGGCCAAGTGGAGATTCAAACACTGGTATCCCTGTGTCTTAGACTAACACTCAAACCATTACACTACACTGGCCTTCCTAAATAAGGCATACATTATACAATTAGACAAGATAAACCTTATGTTTTCTCATGTATTCTACCACTGGTTTACCCATGGCCCTGGGAAACAAAGCCAAATGGCAGTAAGCTTTCAAAAGCGCTACTTGCTTTAAGTACATGGTGAGATCATAATCACAGGGTCAAAGTGCCAGTCCATTTCTAAAATCATCATTATGATGATGATGTTATCTGCCAGGCCTCTCAAGCATCCTTCTTTCTGCTGAGCATAGTTTAAATCCTCACAATACTGGGAAGGAAAATGGATTTTTCTAGCAACATATCACTGGTGTTTGTGCAGTGCGCGCACACACACTGAAGAAGAAAGGATGGAGGCATGTATATAGGCAAGCATACACATAGATACACACTCTCATCTACAGGAAAACAGGATGAATGCACACACATACACATATACATATGTATACACACACCAACAAATGGTCCCATACACATATGCACACATGCATACATTCACATATAGTAGCCTGAAATATAAATATAGTAGGGCAAGTGGGAGCTAGTCTACTTTTCCCAGGGGGCTATTCCCTATTCCCAGATTTGTTAGGCAATTACTGATAATCAACCTAATGTGTTAAACACATTGGTTTTTCATGAATATCCTGTAACTGCCTGAACCATCCTTTATAACAAGTGTTAGGGGCATGTGGCCCTCTAGATGTTGTTGGAATGTAGTTCCCATCATCCATATCCAACTTCTGCAATGGTGAGGACTGATGGGAGTGGCAGACTTTCATTTGCCCATCCCTGCTTTATAGCATGGGCAGAGCAATCCTACCATGTAGAAAAATCAAAAGGGGAGAACTTACCATATCCAAAATCTGTCACATTTCTGCATGCCAAGCATGTAGGAGGAATGGAGCATGAAGAATGAATGGTGTTTTGCTTATGGCTTTTCCCCTCTTTGGGGACCATTTTACCTCTGCCTACATTCATTGAATCCACTGGGAGGAGAATATAATGTGGGAGTTCCAAGACTGGAGTAGATTTGCTTAGAGAAAGGGTAAGATATCAATCATGCAGATCCAAGTGTTCCTCCAAAACACAGAGAAAACACCCCTTTCTTTTCCTAATGCTGGAGAGTAGAGGGCTGTAGAGGTTTCCACAGTAGCTGGAAAGGGTTCTTGAGAGTGGATCCACCCTCCATGACTTCACCCATGCCCTTTGAAAGTAAATCCGGAAAATCCAGTCATCCCCGGTAGGTTTCCTCAAGATCAAACTAGATATTAAAGGCCATTACATTCACTAAAAATAACCCATTTTTCCTCCCATGGGTGGACTGAAGATTAAATCCATGTTTATCATCTAATGACCAGCACACTAAAAGAGCAGATGAGGAAAATGACATGCCAGGACAAACAGATGTCTTTCACCACATGGGGGAGGACCTCTGCCAAAAACAAATTAAATATTGAGTTTGACCCTCAAGGGACCATAGCTATGCAGCCTATATGAAGTCAAACACTGTGAACGGATTCCAACAGTGTAATTCAGCTGGATCTGCTGTTTCCATGAGCCCAGCCCTGGCTTTCAACCCCCTCTTGTCCTTCCTTCAGCTCTTTGTAATGCCACAAACCTGCTCTTGAGAACTGAGAAACCCTGGCTGCGCTGAAATCTTCAGAGGGAGTGCGGTGGTGAAGGAAGTTCCTTCTGGACTAAATATTCACATAGCTGGGCTGTGCAGTGCATCCTCAGCAGCCATGTTTTTGTATAGGTACTATCTCTCTCTTTTCCCCCTGAAAAGATAAAGAAGTTGATAAACCAGCAAAGAAAGAGTTATAGCAATTAGGTCAACAGGAAGAGATAAAAGCATGTATGAAAGGCTTAGTCCCTGGTGAGACTATAGAGGTCATACTAGCTTGAAGCAATTCCTGAGACATCAATGTAGAAATCTTCCTGTCTGATTAATACGATGATTCCTCTGGAGAGTTTCAGATCAAATGCATCTCCAAGGTTATAAGACCATCAAAGGCAACTGTTAGGAAGTGCGAAGTGGAGAAGGAAGCCTGCGCGGTAGCAAACCAATTCCCAATAGCCCATTCTTATCAGTATGCAGTTTAAGAAAATTAGAGGACATCCAAGTTTAGATATCATCATAGTAACAGCGGTACATTGCAAGCAGTAGATTGGCTTATTGGAACTATGATCTTGTTCATTACAATTCACAAGGCAACAGATAAAAGATTCAGTACAGCAAACTGCTGCACTCTGGAATAATCCATGAGGAAATGCATGAGCAGCCCAGTTAGAATGAGCAAAAAGCCCACCAAATGAAGCTACCCTTATGAATTGGATCCAGCTACTCAGGGTCTTTTAAGAGTAGTCTTTGTAAGTACCTATGGCTTTGACAAAGCACCACATAAATATGGAATAGTTTGAGTCCAGTTGTGTCGATGGGATGGGAAAGGCAGGAGCATTGTATTCATATTACCACGGTTCATTTTGCCATTGTGTTCACACTATATGTACTACATTTCTATATATCTATCAGTTCCAGTCCCTCATCAAACTACAAATCCCAGAATTACATAGGATGCAGCCATGACAGTTAAAGTGGAATCAAAGTGCTTGAACTGTGTCTTGTGCGAGGGCCCCTTGGAGAAGCAAGGGCCCAAAAATTATCTTATGAAGCATCTGATCTTAGCCACAACACAAAGTAAGAGTGCTAGAGCTGTTAGGACAGTGATTCCCAACCTTCCTAATGCCACGACCCTTTAATACAGTTCCTCATGTTGTGGTGACCCAAACTGATGAAATTATTTTCATTGCTACTTCATAACTGTAATTAAATAGGTGTTTTCTAATGGTCTTAGGTGACCCCCATGAAAGGGTCATTTGACCCCCAAAGGGGTCCCGACCCACAGGTTGGGAACCACTGTGTTAGGATGATCTACTTTCTAAAGCAAATGCTTGACCATGCCACCTGTCATAGGTAGTTCAGGTACCAAAGAACAAATATTTGCCAAACAGATGATGATGATGATGATGATGATGATGATGATGATGATGATGATTTATAGCCTGCCAAATCACAAGGAATCCGGGCAGGTTACAGCAATAAAAATACAGAGAATACAATAAAACAAAATACAATAAAATAAGATAAAAAGAGAGTGATGTAAGTCACAGAATTCACAGCTAGACCTGATGGAACTGGGCCTGTCTTTTTCACTCCCTCCCAGGTCTGATGATGACAGTAGGTACAGAGGGAGGCTTCTTCTTCTCGAGGCAAGAATTTTATTTTAATTAATTTTAATTTAATTTTTCTCATTAAATTTAAAGAAAGAATTGGTGGACAGAGCAACATAAGTCACAGTAAACAGGGAGAGGAACTAGGGAGGGAAGGCCTGCCAGAAGAGATCCGTCTTAAGAGCTTTCTTAAAGGCTGTAAGAGTAGAAATGTCGTGGATCTCCTTCGGCAGGTCATTCCATATTCAGAGCAGCGGTGGAGTAGGGCCTCTGGGTAACTGAGGTTAATCTAGATTTTTTTGGCTGAAGTAGATTCTTCCCTGAGGACCTTAGAGTGTGGGACAGACAATACGGAAGAAGGTGTTCCCTTAAGTATTCTGGACCCAAACCATGTAGGGCTTTAAAAGTAATCACCAACACCTTGTACCTTGCCCGGAAACTAATTGGCAGCCAGTGAAGGGATTTCAAAACCATTGTTACGTGATCATTACGAGAAGTACCTGTAATTAACCTGGCTGCCATATTTTGTACAAGTTGAAGTTTCCGAACTTGGCACGAGGGTAGCTCCATGTAGAGCACATTACAGAAATCCAATTGAGAGGTGACCAGCACATTTACTACTGTTTCAAGGTCTCCAGGTTCCAGGAAGGAGCGCAGCTGGTGTATCAGCTGAAGCTGATAACAAGTGCTCCTGACTGTCACATTCACCTGAGCTGTCAGGTGAAGCGACGAGTCGAGGAGCACCCCCAAGCTGCAGATAGAGTCCTTCAGGGGAAGTGTGACCCCATCCAGAACTGGATGACATAACTCCATTCCCGGGCTCGGGTTTCCTATAACAAGTACCTCCGTCTTACCTGGATTCAGCTTGAGTCTGTTTTCCCTCATCCAGTCCATTACCGCCCCAAGACAACCATTCAGAGGGGAGATGCCATCCTTAGTCACTGCATCAGTCCGAGACATCTGCTATCTGCTCCTAGCCAGGTCTCTGTGATACATGCCAGGTCAGCATTGTGATCTATCAGTAAGTCATAGATGATACGGGACTTATTCTTCACTGACTTCGCATTACATAAGAGCAGAGAAAGGTTCAGCAGATGGTTAGGCATGGTCTTCAGATATTTTGGGGTAGCAGGGTGAATGGAAGGCAGGATATATATCTTAACATATCATAACAGATGCTTCTTGTTATGCCTAGTGTGCATGTCCTAGTGAGCTTTTATTCATAGTTGGGGAAAGATAGGCCTATGATTTAGAGACGTCTAATGTAGCTTTTCACATCTGAGCAGTAGTTACTAGAAGTAACTTGGATTTTGTTTCCTCCACAGATTAGTGAGTGGAAAGGGGATCAGTGGCACCTTCCAAGTTATTGAGGGAGTGAATCCCTTGAGTTTCAGCCCAACCCACCTTGGAAATATCCAAGGTGCTGAACCTACTTAACAGAAAACAGTCCATTGTTTGTAGAGCTGTCAGAAGACAGTATTCTGCAGTGAAAATACCATCTATTTGGAAAACGGTGACCCCTCTAAGTTCAGTTTAGAGAATCAGCCTTTTTCTGTACTTTCAGTGCTGTCCTTTCTTGACCTAAAACCTAGAGATAGCAGTTCCACTACATGAAAAAATATTTGTACCAAACTTCATAAAAGATTTAAAATATATGCAGTTGCAATTGTTTGCATCATTGCCAAGAAGAGAGCAATGAATCATGTAAAATAATGTTGATGAGAAAATGCATGCCATCATCTGAACTATAAGGACAATGATGTAATTTTACTGTGGATAGATACTGTCCTTTAGTCAACTCTGGACAACCATTTGGATATTTACTGCTAGACTTTCAAAATGTAAGAAACCTTCTCTTCAGTGCATTCAGTTACATTTTGTGAACATTAGGCAGAATACACAGCATGAAGGCTCAGATTAACAGGGAACTGTGAGGACCGTGGCACTGTCCAATGGAATATCCCATTATGCAGTGGAGCTCCATGAGAACAAGATACTTCTTACGACTTCTACACTCCTTTCTATTCAAAGAGACACTGATGTATTCAAAGTCTTCTACTCCAAGCCTCAAGTCAAGCCTCAAGTCTCTACTTTCAAGTGTCAAGTTGAGTCTCAAGTCATTGTAAGATACTTTCAAGTCATGTTTCAACTTGAGTGTCAAGTCACAAGCCAAGTCAAGTGAATGTGTCATTTATTACCAAGTCAAGTCCAAGACGAATCAACTTGAGTCTACATCACTGCAAAGAGAACATTCAAATGGAGTCCAAACCTTAGAGACTATTGACAAACATTTAGCACACACAAAGAAGTTTGAGTGACCTACTGCATACATTTTAAATACATGTGAGAAGGTCACAGTTGGGTCATAGTGGCAATTCACCCACCATTAAGCCCACCCTATGCTGGCTTCACGTTTGGTATGTAAAATATATTTGGATGTATACCTAAACATATTCATAGAAAACCTCCAGATAAGGTAGGTTGGTATCATGTACTGATTGGGAACAAGGACGTAGCTAGAGGGGGGGTTTGGGGGGTTTGGTCCCCCCCCTTCAGGCCTGGGGACATTCAAGCTCCTTCCTCCCCCCCCTCCTCCTCTCCATTAAAACCACGGAGGAGCTCCGAGAGGGAAAGGGGGAAAGACAAAGCAAGCTCTTTCCCTTTCGTTTCCATAGGAGTCATGGCAACGTGCTGTGGGATTATGGGTGTTGTAGTTCAGTGACCTCCCCCATCTCTCTATCTCTGGCTGAGCTTTCTAAATGCCCCTCACCAAACTGCAAAGCCCAGAATTCTATAGCATGGGGGAATCTACACTGTTGATATAATACCCTTTGACACCACTTTAAGTGTTGTAGCTCAATTCTGTGGAATCCTGGGATTTGTATTTTTACAAGCATTTTTTTCCTTTCTAAAAGAGTACTGGTGCCTCACAAAACTACAAATCCCAGGGGTTTGGGTTTTTTTTTTTTAGTAGCCCTGGAAGTTAAAAGTGGTGTCAAACTGCATTATTTCTACAGTGTAGTAGCTCACAGTGTTGCCACTGCTAAAGTTAAAACAGAATATAGTTCCATTACAGTGCATTGTGATCTGGGTTGTTGTTGTTGTTGTGTGCCTTCAAGCCTTTTCCAACTTATGGCAACCCTAAAATGAACCTATCCTGGGGTTTTCTTGGCAAGATTTGCTCAGAAGAGCTGTGCTGAGAGGCTGAGGCTGAGAGAGTGTGACTTACTCCCCAAGGTCACACACTGGATTTCATGGCTGAGCTGGAAATCAAACCCTGGTCTCCAGACTTCAGAGTCATAGTCCAACGCTCAAACCACTACAACAAATTTTACCTTGTGGGTCTTACATGACAAATTCCAAAACCCATACATTTGCAGTAACTTTATTAAGCCAACCTGCAGCAATAATCTACTTTGAGACTGCTTTGAGACTGCCCTGGCTGGCTCAGTGCTAGGGAATTCTGGGAACTGTATGGTACAAACACACACTGCAGCCAGGAATTCCACTGGAGGACACACATCTTTCCCCTCTTCATCCCTTGGCCTGTTGGACTGTCTTGTTTATGTTTTAATGATATCCAGTGCATTATTGCTGACCTGCCACGTTTGTTGCATAACCACATCGTATGTTTTTCTGAGCGATGTGATATTAAAATAGTTTAACAGTTTTTATATTGAGTGTTCAAGATGGATGTGTTTGTGATCAGAAAGAAAATAAGTTCTGACAGCAAACTAAAAGAGGTAAGCACATTAAATGTATCACAACTTCATTATAGGAAAAGAAGTGAAAGTTGGCAAATTGGCATATAGAAATAAAATTATTTGTAGTGGAAGAATTATAGTTTAATCTTTTGAAGTCTTTTATTACTATATTCACAATTACAAGAAATTGTAAATCTATAGTGTAATAAAATATACTGGTTTGTCAACTGGTCAATGAGAGGCTAAGTTAGTTTTACGTTTTAATATATAGTCCGTCCTTGCCTTACGTGGGGGATCCATTCCGGATCCCGCCGCGTAAGGCGAATTCTGCCTATGCTCGAGTCCCATTGGAAACAATGGGTCTCATGCGCGGCGGCGCGGGAGCGCGCAGGGCGCAACAGGCATGCACACCCATTCAATTGAATGGGACGCGCCGCCCCTTCTGTCTCACGCATGCCCCACGGCTTGAGCGCATATACTCAAGGCTGCGTATGGCATGCCCGCGTATGGCGCGGGCACGCTGTATAATAATAACTTTGACATAAGCATTACATTGTTCAGGGACATAGCTGGACCCCCCTTCCATTAGAAAAATGAATGATGTGTGCTGCTGCCCTGCCACACCCAAGCCCCATTATAATGGTGGCACTTAGTCTGCGCATCCCCCCCCCTTCCTAAAATCCTGGCTACGTCCCTGTTGGGAAGCTCCTCACATGAAAGAGTTTACAAAATGTCAGTACTGATGTATGGCCTCTTCTCATCAAATGGAGGGCTAACATCACACAGACACACACACACAGAGATTGAACATGCGAGGAGAAATAGCTTTTTAAAACTAGTATAGATAGGACAGAGGGGGAGCCTCGTGCTGCGCTTCCATACTCCCTGTGTGTTTTCCCTGCATATATACTGTGTCTGAAGAACTCAGAACATAGCCAGTACTTGGACCGAAGGGACCTTGAAACTGTTGTACATGCTCTGGTAACCTCTCGATTGGATTTCTGTAATGCGCTCTACATGGGGCAACCCTTGTACCAAACCCGGAAGCTACAGTTAGTGCAGAATATGGCAGCAAGACTGGTCGCTGGTGCTTCCAGGTCTGATCATATAACACCTATTTTGAAAGATCTTCATTGGCTGCCTATTCGCTTCCGGGCCCAATACAAAGTGTTGGTATTAACCTATAAAGCCCTAAATGGCTTGGGCCCAGGGTACTTGGAGGACCACCTCTTCCCATACAATCCGCCCCGCACACTTCGGTCTACAGGGATGAAATTGTTGGTCCCTACGTCACGCTATGCGAGGACCTCACAGAAGGCTTTTTCCATCGTGGCCCCTAAAACTTGGAATAACCTCCCAGACGAGCTCCGTTCCACCACATCTCTAGCTCTTTTTAAAAAGAGCTTGAAGACGTTTTTCTTTTCCCAGCCCTTTCCACCGTGAAACCATCTTATCCCTAGCCTTCTATTGACGACCCTGGATTTATTTATTCTCGATTCCCCTTTACCTCTGGCCCTTGTTGTTGTTTTTTATGCTGTTTTTAACATTGTTTTAATAATTTTTATTGGTATGTTTTACGCCATGGTTGTACGCCGCTTTGATCATACTGTTGGAAAAGTGGGTTACAAATGAATAAATATTATTATATTACTATTATTTGTACTGTCATTCTCTTTGAGCTACCTGCCTGGCCTGATGTTCACCCCCTTCCTGACCTTTTTCCAGAGCTATTGATAAGGCAACTGTGACACACAGTTTTTGACCATAGTATCTGAATTAACTATGTTTGCCCAAACATTCATCTCAAATTGCCCGACACTTATTTAGTCATCCTTCCTTTTATATACCATCAAAATTTGACCTTTGCAGCCAAGATAGCTATCAGCTGAAGAAGAAAAAACACAGTCACGTTTCTTATCTTTTGCCCTTCCTCATAATATTTTGTATTGCTTAAATGTTTCCACTTTTCCCCCATTTCACCTTATCTGATGTCTATATTTTCCCATCTTTTCTCACAAAAGATTTGTCTGTTAATTCTTCATCCATAAACACAGAAGGATTATTCATTATGTTAATATTCATTGTTGAACAAGCCAAGACTCAAACCAGTTACAGGAGTGTGTTACAGGCTAATGAAACCAGATGTGTTCCCTGTGCAAAAGGGATGAGGAATCAGTAACATCCCAATGTTGCTGGACTACAGTTCCAATCACACCTTGCTTGCAAATACAGTGGTCAGACATGGCAAGAATTGTAGTCTAGCAACATCCAGAGGTTCCCCATGACTGGCACAATCAAAGTCTAAGTGGACTGTGGAAGTTCTACGCAAGAGAAGACAGTGTTAGAGAAGCAGTGCAGGTCTTTGAAGTTCTCCTGCCTGGATACATTTTGAAATAATTTGAAATTATTCCCCTCCAACTTCCAGATAGCCAACATATAGTCTATTATCTCCTAACCTTTCTATAGCTAGGTGTATAGCTAAAGTGTATTGATCCATTCTTTCTGCATGGAGTACAGGGAACCCTAGATAGTTCTCCCTCTATCCCAGTTTTATTTTCTGAAAAAGCATGGCCAAAATCCAATAGGATGCTTCTGCCTATAGAACTGTTTCCATCAGAGAAACAAGGAGGAAACAAGTCTCTCCCCCTACAGCCCCCACATACCTCAAAAATGGTTATGAAGTGCTGGGGAACTTTCTGGTGTTGGTTATGGGTAGCATGGAGGACTGAAGGAGGGGAGAGAAAAAAGCTGTTACACTAGTAGGCATCTGCTAGAGCAACGTTGGTTATAGGCCCTTGTGATGAGAGAAAGTGACACCTAAAGATGCTCGGCAAGCTCCATGGCAAATTGATCTTTGAAATCAAATCCTTGTTGAATACTCCAACTAAGCCACCATGTTGACTCTAGAAATCTGTTTTGCCCCACTAGAAGTGTTCTTGTTTCCTCAATTTCTAGGTATCTTGCTAGGCCATTGTGTACATACCTAACTTCAGTATATTTAGAGGTTTTCTCATAATTGGAGAGTCATATTATAAAGCAGACCCTGAGCAGGAATCTTCATATGAGGACTGGTGCTACTCTTAGCATTTGTACAGCAAATTTGTTGTTGTTTTTAATAGGACAATCCTACTGAGATTATTTTAGTTTACTGTTCCATATATGCATAAATTAAGTTAAGCTTATAGTATTATTATTCATATTAATGCAAACAGAAAACAAACCAAGTTTGGGAAAACATGTAATCTTAGAAGAAACTGTAGAATTAAACTGAATGCTATTTCAGCAAACTTTTAAGTCTTGACTTTCTGTACATCCAGATGAAAATATTGATCAAGTTAGAGACTTATTAATTTTTCTTATATTTGTATGCTGTCTGTTCTATCTGGTGGCAAAGATATACACAGTGAATGAAGAAAATTTGTTTATTTAATTGATGAACCTGTATGTTTGGAAACTAGACTTTCCTTTTATTCTGAGAATAATTTATAAAAACTGGGAATGCATCTCTTCCAGCATTGTTAATGATGCAGTCAAGCCCCTTCTGTAGCAACTGAAATTTCAGACAGGCTGAAGAAATATCATATTGTTTTCTTTCTTTTGCTGTGGTTTGCAATCCAGCTGATGAAATGGTATGAAGGGATGGATGCCGCTTAAAATGCCTTGCTGAATAATTGATCATCATCGCTCCAGGCGACATCAGAAGGCTGAATGGATGTGTGAGAAGCAAAGGCTATGTCTCCCTGCTGATGAACTTAATTGGTAAACAGATCATTTCAACTAAATAATACATAAAATAAATAAAATTCCTTGATGCTAAATACAGTCTTAATATTTTCTACATCATTTTTGTGGATCTAAAAACTGTGGCACCCTCCACCCCACTTTTCTAGCTGAACTTCATGTAGGATCTGAAATCCCCCACAAAATGTATCGCTGTCTCTACGGTCTTGTGAAGCTACAAAACAAGTAATGTAAATGTACAGGCCTAAATACAACTGTTGGCACCAACTAAAGTAGACCTATTGAATCAATTGTATTTACTTAAATGTTGTTTTACCATTCATTAGTTCATCCAATAGGTGTGCTCTGGCTGGAGGTAGCAACTGGATTTAGGCCATAGTCACCAACTCAAGTATTGTCCCAGGACATGATACAAAAGCCAAACCTGCCAAAGCAGAATTGGGAGGGTTGAGTTTCAACAAGATCATCCATGTTTCTTTTTACTCATTGGGGTTTATTGTGAAGAATGGGTTAATTTCACTTGTTGTTGTTGTTGTTGTTGTTGTTGTTGTTGTTGTTGTTGTGTGCCTTCAAGTCATTTCTGACTTATGGCAATCCTAAAGCGAGTCTGTCACTGGGTTTTCTTGGGAAGATTTGTTCAGAAGGGTTGCCTTTGCCTTCCTCTGAGGCTGAGTGAATGTGACTTTCCCAAGTAGACCAATATCACCAAATGAGATGGTGATAACTTAATTTTTATTCTGGAGAAAATATTTGAAACTATATTTTATTCGTGAATGTGAAATAATGGAGTATTGTAAATTATTATTGCTATGACTAAATAGCACATATTAATCTCAGTGGATATTTACTGTTGGTAAACATGGAACAGTAAAGCCCCATAAGTAGGGTTGCCATAAGTCAGAACCTCCAAACTGGAACAAATGTAGGACAAATGTAGGACATTTTTTTAAAAAATGAAGGACACGTGAAAAAAATGGATGTTTTTTTTTAAAATGTTAATATAAATGCATGTTTCTTAGGCATGATCAAAATGGAGGACATTTGGGCATTATTCCTAGACAGATGGCACAAATGTACTTCCCTTTCTGGCCAAACCATCCCCCTCCCCATCCCAAAACACACTACAGCACATTTGGGCATTGAACATGGCTTTACTTAACATGGCAATCTCTTGCATATTTCAGAGGCTTATTGCATAACCAAACTCTTTGGGTTTCACACTGAACATGGGTTCACATAGCTGTGCATACTGAGTATGTCAAGGTGGTTTAAAAAGAAGTGATTTGCCGTCAGTTTCACGTGTCTCACACCAACTATACTTCTCAGAAGTGTGTACTTGGTCAAGGGACTTTGGTTTTTCTTCGCTGCACATGAGTTTGTAAAAATCACCTCAGAGGCTTGCTGATATCAATACCACCAACACCATCATCATCATCATCACCAGTATCATGGTTAAAGTAAACCTGTACAAATGGAATGGAAATCCTCCTCCTCCTCTTCTTCCTCTTCCTCCTTCCTCTCTTCCCTTCCTCCCTCCCTCCCTCCCTTCTTCCCCCTCCCCTCTTCTTCCTCTTCCTCCCTCCTCGTCTCCCTCCTCCCTTCCTCCTCCTTCCTTCTTCTTCCTCTTCCTCCTTCCTCCCTTCTCCTTCCCCTTCTCCTCCTCCTGCTCATCCTCTCTTCTCTTCCCCCCCTCTCTTCCCCTCTTCTTCCCCGCCCTCTCCCCCTCCTTCCCCTCTCTTTTCCTCCTCCTTGCTCCACCTAAGAGGAGTGTGGCTGGGTGGGCGTCGTTGGACTCTTAGGACGCATGCATCATTGAATCACCATACCTCCACTGTGACTCGAAGCAGCTTTATTTTGGCTGTCTGTAACAGGCCTATGTGACCAGCTTGACAGCACAGAACATTGTTACTTTCCCACCAAAATAATACCTATTTATCTACTTGCACTTTTACATGCTTTCAAACTGCTAGGTTGGCAGAAGCTAGGACTAATGACTGGAGCTCACTTCATCATGTGGCACTTGGGCCTCAAAATGCCAACGTGCTGATCATGCAAGCATCAGAATCAATGTCTTAACTGCTAAGCCACCACATCCCTCCTGAAATATTGCAGAGTTGGAAACAATATACAGTATTTTTCCAATAAATATGTGGTTTGAAGACAGGGAACATTGGTTGGATGGCAGAGAGATTCTCAGACCATTAAAAAAAGGCCTTCAGGAGTTGCACATGGTCTATACGCCATTCTTTGTTTTCTCAGTAATTGACAATGGAATTCCAGACTAGTCTATGGCTTTAAGATAACAAAAACAGTGATTTGATGAGTACAACCCAGGGTGGATGGAGAAGGAAGTTGGCTGGAAATATGGTGGGAGTAGACAGAAGGAGCTGGCTTACTGATTTGGTGCATTGTTCTTTGTCTCTTGGTGCAATAGCAAATGCAAAATGTCTGGGGGAAGGAAGGCACAGTTGGTACATCTATTTTATTGTAGCATAACATGGATTGTACACATAGCCTGGGTCTTCACTCTTTCCTTGGGGAAAATTTACCTAGTATTCCAAAGGTCATCATGACCTCTTAAAAAATGCTGGCTTCAGACATGAAAATATGAAAATATGGGCACCTCAAATACAGTGCAGTGCAGGGTGTACTAACACCAGGACTTCCCATGGATGCCAAAATCTATGAATGCTCAGGTCCCCTTATATACAATGGCATAGTGAAATGGTGTCCCTTATGTAAAATGGCAAAATCATGCCATATTCATGCCATGGATGATTGAATCCATGGATACAGAGTGGTGACTGTACTTATAAAATACAACATTAACAGTAGAAATCATAAATCATAATAAACA
This sequence comes from Sceloporus undulatus, assembly GCF_019175285.1. Classification (NCBI taxonomy): domain Eukaryota; kingdom Metazoa; phylum Chordata; class Lepidosauria; order Squamata; family Phrynosomatidae; genus Sceloporus; species Sceloporus undulatus. The sequence goes on from NC_056526.1 coordinate 63,962,987, forward strand.
ACATTAAAATCATAGGAAATAGTCACTTGGTTATATCATAATCAAGTTAATATTTCCTATGGTTTTTATACTGTACATTATATGAATGTGACTAGGTTTTTTATTGTATACCACTTTGATAAAATTTCTTTTATGAGACAGTTAGGCATTTGTTGAATAAACAAATAGATACATGAGGCAGACTTTTGTTGATAACATGAAATGAGGACACTTTTGTGTCTCCCCAATGTAGAAATTAAATGCTGAAATAATAGTAAGTATATGAAGCTTTCTGAAATTTAAATTGATGCTGTGAGAATGATAATAAGCCAACATTTGTCTCAGTCATTGAGATTCCTTAATGTAGCTAGATACTTTTATACGTATATGGTTTTACTGCTGCATTTAAAAGTTATGGTAGTTTTATTACAAAAATGATAAACAAGTTCTGTTTTTGAATTTAATAATAAAGATTCTACTTGTCTGCATTCCTAGTAATATCAATTCATTATTTTTGTCTGTATACTGGATACGACTACTGTGAATGATGTTTAAGTAGAATATATTTTATTTTATGGAAAAGCAAAACATTTTAATCATCCCTTTAAATTATTTTATTGTTGAGAGATGATTGCTTTTCATCCTGTCTCTATCTTCATTTCTCATTCACAGTTTCACTCACCACTAGCTTCATACTTTATTGCTAAAAACCAAAGCGACAAGAAAGTTAGAATCAGTAATGTAGTAAGCTAAAAGACAATGGAAGTAGTCATGGGAATTTACCACTGGCAATATCAGAAACTCCCAGAACATTTTAAAAAGGGGAAATAAACACCACCCTACACTGGGTTTGAAAAGTCACAGTAGTCCTAGAAATTCATGAGAAATAGATTGAGACAATAGGTATGTTGTGCAGATTATTTTTTAAAATCCTGATATGTACAGAAACAACACTAGTCAAATCACAAGGCTTTTGGCCCATCTAGATGAACCCTGATGTGGGAGTCCAGCAGGCTGGACTCTCCACCACCATCCAATGTGCCATCCACCATTGGTTTTCCTTCCTGGAAACTTGTTGAGAACTAGCAACCTATGGCTTGAGGACTGACACCATCCCACAATGTTAGAACTGACACAGAAGACATTACAAGTTGAGTCTCCTTTATTCGTAATTCCAAAAGCTGAAATACCCAAAAATCCAAAATTGTCCACATGTGTGACTAAAATAGTGGTACCTTTGCTCTCTTATGGATCACTGTACACAGTCTTTGTTTCACGCACAAAAGTATTTAAAATATTATATATAAAATTAGCTTCTGGCTATGGAGAGTATGACATGGAAGACAGCTTTCTTTGCTCTGGCATTCCATTTTTGAAATGCCTTTCCTTTGACAGCCCAACTGATCCCAATGCTGCCTTCACTCCCAGATAAAACATAGGTTTCTATTAAAGCTTTTGCATGTCCAATGTATTTGCTCAAATCTGTACAGCTGCATGGTTTTCAACAATATGAATGCATTTTGATTGTCAAATTGTTTAATACACTTTTAGAATAAGTTAAGGTTTTTAACTGATGAAGTTAAATTAAGGTTTTGAATTGATTTTAATTGTAACTGTACATCACCCTAAGAGCTGGTGATATAGGTCAAAGTATCAGGTAGGACTATAGACTACTATAAAACCATGCAAATGTTTCATATAGTTTTCCCATGCAGAGTACAGTTTCTCCCTTTATACAACTTGACACTTTTGATGTGGAAACAGAAATAAATCTTGTTTATATAACCACTGTATTTGTACTCTGTATGGGCTACTCAGAGAGAGGACCTTTCATTTTGCAAGACTATTAGTCTCTCAAACCATAGAAAATACTTTAAAGGTTGATTTTCTGGAGCACTACCATCCACAATCCTGTTATTGAATCAGTCAGAAATAATTCTTCCATGGGTATAACACAAATTTGCATTTTGAAACTATCTTTCTGTTAAACTGCAGTCCTGGTATGGCCACAACTCTTGAAACAACAAAAAAATGATGCTTTAAAAGCACTTGTTTGTTCATTCAGGTCTAGTTGTATGTGTGTGTGTGTTTTTAAAGAGAAAACTGGATTTGTTGAACAGGTTGAAATAGGCTGTCATAGCAAAAGCACTTCAGCTGCTAGAAGATTGTTGTTGCAGGGCTATTTGAGTTTAATTCCAGGGAGATTCTGAAAAAGGCATAAACTACATTTAGATAGGAACCAGGCCCTACATTTTAATGGATGTGAATTCAGTGTTTGGCTGCACTTTTGGTCACCTTATTAATTTCATTGTTCAAGATTTGTTTTTCATTCATTTGGCATATAACATGTAGTTCTCTAACACTCCTGTCTCATAGGATCAGATACATAGGAGAGGAAGAGTCTAAAGTAATGGTACATTTTACTGGCTTGAATAGTTCATATTGTTTTATTCCACACTCAGAGGGGGAGGTATTAATTTTATTTTCACACTTTGCCCATGTTAAACATTTATGTATAAAAGCACCTTTCCTTTTTTTAAATGTGTTGTAACAGAAATAATATTTGGAGTCTATTTTCTATTATTGGGATGAAAAAATATTTCAAATTCCTGAACATTAGAAAAATCTGTAGGAAATAGAATCAAATTTTAAGTATTTGATTCTATTTCCTACAGATTTTTCTAATGTTCAGATTTGAGACCTGAGACCTATATAAGGGTTAGAAGTAGGACAAGCCCCTTAGACACCACCATCAACTTTGTTTTCTTTGAAAACATGTTAAGCATGTGAAATGTTTTAAACCCTACAAAATAAATAAGGTATTTTTTTAAAAAAAAAAACCACTGTGGTAAATGAAGGGAACATGCAGTTTAATTCATGTGATTAAGATCCAAGTAAACAGATTTAGGCTGGAATCTATAGCCACTTACTTGGAAGTAATAAGCCCCATTGAATTCAAATAAGTTTATTCCTGAGTAGAAACAGATACAGGATTGTATTGTTGGGGTGGAACCTCACAATTCAGATGTGCATTTTACTAAGTACCTCAAGTACCCAAGAATGTTGCTAAATGCAGGAACATATAAGTTAAAAAAACAAAGCAGAATACCCAAGAACTCCATTAGAAATGAAAATACAAATTTTTATGAATTCTTCTCCAAATCTTGCATTAGCATATGGTAGACAGGAAAATTGGTCCCGGGAGACGTTTATTTTCAGCAGTGGAGATGGAAACATGCTGTCATGGATTGCTCCTCCTCATTGGACTGGTAGGTGGGCCATAGATTTCCAGGGATCCATCACCCAGAGGAGCAATTCTCAACAGCCCTCAGCCCATGTTATAGCCAAGGAGAAAAATGTAGCTAATATATCCTTCTCAACAGAAACAGAGTACATTACAGAGGGGAGGGGGAGCTCCCAGCTAACGTTATGAATAAAAGCTAAACAAACATTAATTACAGTGGGCCCTCCCATATGTGGGAATCTGTTCTGGACCCCTCCCCCCCACATATGGGGGAAAATGCGTAATCTCAAACCCTATTAGTTTCAATGGGGGACCATCTGGTCCTGTATCTCTACATGCTCCAGGCGCATGTGCCATTCTTCTTACGGCAGCTTAACCTTCCATGTAAGGTTAAAACCACATATAGCGCATCCACATAGGGTGTGAGCGCATTGTACTCCATTCATCCCCAAGGGTAATCCTCAGTTATAGATGGGAAAGATGTTTCCACCTCCACTGTTGAAAAGAACCATCTCTCAGGTAAGACAAATATTCCTTTTTCCAGAGTGAAACATCCGGTCATAGGATGTATCAAAGCTTCCCAACCAATGGGTGGGTGAACTGAGGCACATTAATTAAATGGACACAACTGATTGTGGTATGTGTCTTCCAAACAAGGCCTCTGCAGATTCAAAGGCATCTAATAGGTAGTGGCTCATAAAAGGAGCAGGAGAAACCCAACTTGTAGTCATAGAGATGTCTACAATAAGTTTACTTGCAGCTAAAGGTGTGGAGGTTGCAGCATTATGTATGGAATGAGTGATAACTGCCCCCAGATTCTGTAGCATGTAGAAATACAGGACTTTATCCATTTCACCAGAGTGGATGTTGATACTTTCTTGCCAATTGTTGATGTTTGGAATGGTAGAAATAGTTGATCTGTGACCCTAAAAGGTGAGGGACATTGGAGGTGCCTACCCATAATGCCAGTATCTCCTTTAAATTTGGGGAAATTATAGCTCAAATGAGAGGAGGGTAACAGTGGGGATCTTTTCACCTATGTATGCCAGTATTAACTACAGAGAGAACCCAGTTTAGTAAATAAATGTGCAAGGCTGCATGCAGACATACAAGAACCAAGGAGACCTTAAGAATCATACAAGGCTATTGGAAAGAAAGGTTTGGAATGCTGGATAGAGGGAAGTCAGGGGTTAATGAAGGTGATAATTACAGGTCCTGAAGAGAGGTCCATGAAAAACACACAGTGGTCAGACCACTTCTGAGAGCTACAGAGGGGGAGCCCTAGTCTGTGAATGGAGCCCTGGTCTGTGAAGAATGTGGCTAGGGATGGGATGGATTTATACCCTATTTCAAACCTTTGAGGGATGTATTGCATTATATTTGGTATCACAAAGGTCTTGATGGCTTTCCCAAAGGACTAGCAAAAGGATCTGGAATAGCTGATGGCTTTAGCTCCAGAGTGCCAAGACATTGATTAAATCTGAGAAAATCCCTTAATGGTCAGGCAGGAAGGGTGTATAGCAGTGGCTCCCAACCTGTGGGTTGGGACCCCTTTGGGGGTCGAATGACTCTTTCATGGGGGTCACCTAAGGCCATTTGGAAAACACCTATTTAATTACAGTTATGAAGTAGCAATGAAAATAATTTCATGGATTTGGGTCACCACATGAGGAACTGTATTAAAGGGTCACGGCATTAGGAAGGTTGGGAACCACTGGTGTATAGGAACATCATAAGGTGGGATAAAAGGATTGGTCACTGATTGATGATACAACTCCCTTTGCTTCCAACAGAGATACAAAGAGTCTGGTTGGTGGGAGTGTCCCCAAAACATACCCAACTCTAGAAATTACTTGTGATCAGAAAACCCATTAGTATTTATCTTAGTTTTATCTAGGTCTCTACATCTTCTCTGGTCAGCATGACTTTGACACGTGTATAACCCTAGTTTCCATGGCTCATTGCAACCACGAAACGTACCCAACTCTAGATATTAGTTATGAAATTGGATATCCAACAGAAGGAACATAGGGTACGCTAACAGATCAGAGACACAAGAACCCTGAGTACATTTGACATAGATTTCCAATGCTTTTCATATGGCTAGAGTGTACCATAGCTTCTTTAATTCTTTTACTGGATGAGGACAAAAGGAAAGCACGGTTAATTCTTGAATGCTGTGAAATGCTGAATTGACTTTAGATATGAATGTAGGGTCCTATCAAAGGACTACAGAGTCCTGGGATTTTATCACACCAGGCAAATATCATGAAAATGAACAGCAGAATAGCCCTGATCTATGCAGTGAGTACTTCCAAATGGTAAGGAGAAAGATTATTTCACCTCTTAGATAATTCCTTTCTGTATCTCCTTAACACTTATTTGTTACAATAACTTTAATGCATATAACCCTTGAGCATTCTCTCTCTACTCCTCTGATATATATATATATATATATATATATAGATATAGATATAGATATAGATATAGATATAGATATAATTAAATCATTACAAAAATATTCTGTATATTTATTACTTACTCATTTCATCTGCTGTGAATATAAATTAGTTTATATTCTGTTGTAACTCAAAGACAGAGCAGAAGTGAGGGGTGAGTTTATTGCCTTGATATCTGCAGGGGATTGGTTCCAAGACTCCCTGTGCATATCAAAATCTGTGGATCCTCAAGTCTCTTATACAAAATGGCATAGTATTTGGTAATGAATGAGACGCAAGGCAAACAATGGTCAAACAATGAGTGCTGTAGATAGGGTTGCCATAAGTCAGGACCTCCAAACGGGGACAAATGTAGGACATTTTTAAATGTAGGACACATTTTTATTAAATGGAGGACATGTGAAAAAAATTGATGATTTTTAAAAAATGTTAATATAAATGCATGTTTCTTAGGCATTCTTACTTTAGTGCTCAGTTACATATCTTTACTCTTTAGGACCTTGTCTAGTTCTTTCATAGCTACCATTTCCATTCCTAATCTTCTTTTGATTTCTTGGCTACAGTCTCCTTTCTGATCAATGCTTGATCTATGGTATAAGAACTGTTTAACTGTTTCAATTTCCCCATTGTCTGGTTGACAGGGATATTATAGCATCTTTGAGACTAACTGAAAGAAAGAAGCTGGCAGCATGGCAGTTCATAGATTGAGCGTATTTCCTCAGATGCGTGAGGTGGAATGAAGAGTCCAGAGACAGACCTGTATAAACCAGTTGTATCTGAGCATGTCAATGGAAATTCAAAACCTTGTGGGTATGAAGTGACAAGTTCAATTTTAATGTTGGTTGTTGGGGGACAAAGGCAGGAATAAGAATTTTGCCTATAGCCAAGAAGGGGTAGATAACCATATAAATGAGTATTGTAATATAGACACGGTACAGACTGGCCCAAAAGGCAGGTATCAGGTGAAGGCGAGAGTTAAGTTTTTATAAAAGTAGTTAGTGTAGTATAGTGTATTGAGTCCTGGACTATGATTTTGGAGAGCCATGGAAACCTACTGGATGACACAGACTCACTCCATTCTCTAATAATAGAGAAGCAGCGTGTTCACAAAAGCAAACGAGACAGGCATGTATCTAGTTCTCTCTTTTTCTTCCAAAAGACTCAGCAATGGAAAACCTACCTGGAATTAGTAAACAGCCACTGAAATAATAAACTTTCAACAGTTGCCCAGGAGCACTAAACTCACTAAAGCCTTGTCTCCTTATTTACAGAAGATGAATCCCTGTTGCAATCTATCAGAATCAGATGACGAGATTTGAATAACTTCCAGTTCCTTCCAAAGAGGAAAATTAATTTAAAGAAAATAAAGGGGGGAGGAAGTATGCAGGGATTCCAACAAAGATGTTGGGAATTTGAAATCCAAACATTGGGAATAAAATCCCCCAAAGGCTCTAAATGTATGTACACAGAGACACACACAAAGTCTGTATGCCAGTACATGTTCATGTTTATAGTACTACAGCTGACACTTTTTGTTAATAGGACTTTATTGGGGTACATCCTCTCTAGATGCTAAGGAGCTTATCACGCCATGTCATTATGCTGGAATATACCGTTCAAAAACTGCTGCAGCTGTACTGACAATGATAGCTGATTGGTTGACATTGTGCATCACACCCTTGCCACTTGCACTATAATAGTGTGATTTGCACACTTTCTATCTGCCATTATCACCGCCCCACATGACATGTCCCACCTTTGGCTTTGGGATTGGTTTGATTTTTTTTAAAAAGCGCCACTTTTTAAATAACAGTAATAACACAGTTATAGCAAGACATAATTATGGCACACCCATCACAGACCAACTCTCTCCACCTTTCTCCAAGCACAGGATTCATGGAAACATTGTTGTTGGTGTTGCTGTGTGCCTTTAAATAGTTTTCAACTAATGGCGACCGTAAGGTGTCCCTATCCCAGGGTTTTCTTGGCAACATTTTTTCAGTCAGGTTTGCCATTGCCTTCCTCTGAAGCTGAGAGAGTGTGACATGTCCAAGGTCACCCAGTGGGTTTCCATTGCTGAGAAGGGATTTGAACCTTGGTCTCCAGAATCGTAGTCCAAAACTCAAACTGTTACACCAGACTGGCTCTTTTCAAGTTGAGTTACATACATTTTAACCCCTAGGAAGAAGCTTGACTTAAATGTGCTTCAACAGATATCCAAACTCCATGGCTGGCCCAAGTAAAGTCTTCACAAAAAGACAGCTGGCACTTTTAAAGACGATTCATTTACAAAACCCAGAGACAGCCCCCTAGTCTTTCTTCATCTCACTCAAGTTTCCTTGGCAGGGCATTTGACCTACCAAATTGGCGGGGTAATGATGATAATAACAATATTTTTTAAAAAAATAAATAATAGAGGTTTTATTTGTTGTCAAACATTCTTTATTCAACTACAGTATCATAAATAGCCTTCAAGGAAGTTCTAGATTTATTTCCTATACCGTTATTTCAGTCTTTGTCCACCAGTGAAACCAGGAGGCTCTACACAGATTTCACAGGGTGTCTCATGTTCACCCATTCCAGAGCTGCTTTGATTCAACAAGAAGCCTGCCCACAGGATCCTTTGGATGGTCGCACCTTCAGAAGAAGCGTCGCATCCCTGGAAGAGAAATACAAACAAACTAAGAGGGCTGGCTCATCAGCAACCATCCCCCAGCTTCATCCCAACAGACATATCCACCCGCTTCTGTCGGTGACTTCATCCCCAAACTTCTGCCTGCCAACATCCACCGGCTTCAATCCACAAGTATCCACCGGTTCATCACATTCACTCTGTGTCTGGAAGGTAGCTTCCAGTACCTTCTGAACACTTGTCCCCAGTCACGCCTGCACCAGATCCGGACTTCCGTCAGAGCCTGGATGCATTCACAGACACACATGCATTCACCTCGACCACATTCTCTGCCTCACATTCAAACAAGCATCCACCAGCTTCACATTCACTTTGTGTCTGGAAGGGAGCTTCCGCTACCTTCTGAACACGTGGCATCCACAGATTCGGACTTCCGTCAGAACCTGAAGTGCACACACACACACACACAAGCATTCACACATATGAACGCTGGCTCTCAGACACTCTCCTTTCACTCCCAGACATGCCCCAGCTTCAACCCACAAATATCCACCAAGCTTCCGTCAACAGGCTTCTACCGGGTCTGTCGCCCAACGCCAGCCAGTGTTTTCTCAAGGAACTACACTGGCTTCGGGTCCCTAGACCCAGCTCCTGCTTAGCAAGTCACTAGGGACTTGCCTTCTCATGCTCATCTGCCAGTTGGTCTCCTCTGCTTGCCATCCATCCTGGTCTGTGGGCTGGATTGTTCTGAAGCCTGCCAAGCAATGCAAGTCCTCTTTAGCCATGGTCTCTGTGATGTCACAAAGACCCAGAAACTGAACACAAGCCTCAAGGATTGGCTGAGCTCTAGTGAGGTCAACAGTCCCTCAGACCCAAGGGTTTTACAATGTCTCTTTGATATGCAGCACAGATAGGGTTGCCATAAGTCAGGACCTCCAAACGGGGACAAATGTAGGGCAAATGTAGGACAAATGTAGGACAACATTTTCAAATGTACGACACATTTTTAATAAATGGAGGACATGTGAAAAAAATTGATGATTTTTAAAAAATGTTAATATAAATGCATGTTTCTTAGGCATGATCAAAATGGAGGACATTTTGAAATTTGACAGAAGAGGACATGTCCTGGAAAAGGAGGAGCCACGCACCTCCTCCTCCTCATCATCATCCTCATCTCGGTGCCAAAGGAAATGGCCCTCTCCCCTCTGCTGCCTTGCTGGGACTGGTCCATGTGGGGAGGGGACCAAATAGAAGAGGCGCTCCTCTTCCTGAGTCTGGCAACAATTGTTGCCAACAAGCCTCGAAGATAATTCCCCAAACGTTTGGCCAAATCCCACCAAACCCCCCCCCCCCATATCTCATCAAATATTCAGTCAAAAACCCTGAAAAGTCCCTGTAGTTAATATGGCAATAAAACGTAGCCCTAATTGAATAAAAATAACTGGAACTTATTTCAACTCTCAAAATTACCATTAAAACCAACCACCAAAATCACACCAAAGGCTCTGAAAAGTACCCATTTTGGTGAGAAAGTCACCAGATTGGCAACACGAAAACCCAGGACAAACCTGAGTCAAGGAGGAAACAGTGCAGGGACGCCCCCTAGTGGTTAAAAACCGGGAATGTCCCGCCGGCAGGAGGGTTATGGCAACCCTAGAGAGAGATGGGGGATCTGTGAAACAGCAGGAGGCTATAGCATGGTAGGCCTACACAGCTCTTCATTCACATGGATTCAGCATAATGTTGGGCACACTACAAATTCAAATTTTGCTTTTTGGAACTTTCTGGATTTTCCCCCTGAATATTTTTAATCCACAGTTGGGTTGAATCCACAGATGAGGAACTCACAAATATGCAGGCCCATAGCTAGGCCTTTAGGGGCCCTGGGGCAGAAAGTAGGGCTTGGTAGGGGGGAGCATTCGCACACTCCCAAGTCCTACTGCGTGCCACAGGCACTATCTTGGCACACTGCCATTTGGGGCCCTCTTTGACTGGGGGCCCCGGGGCAGTGCCCTGGTTGCTCCAGTCTAGCTACAGGCCTGCAAATACGGAGGGCTGACTGCATTAAGTAGACAATTGTATTAGATCATGTTTAGCCTTGAGGATATCTCTGTATATTTAGGCCAAATCCATATGAGGGTTATATCTCAACTCCAGTATTCTGCCATGGTTTGTTCATGTTACTGTCTCACACAGCTATTTTAATCCGAACTCAAACTCAGTGTTGAAGGCCAGATAGTTCTCCCACCCTAAAGTCACCTCAGTACAAAAGGGAATTTCTACCATGTTCATGTTTTCACTGTACTGGATTATTTTAGGTTATATGGCTCTAGCAGGTATATTTTTACTTCTTCCTGGCATGCATGCAGATATATGTATTTGGGCATCTATATAAACCAATAGCCTTTCTTGATTCTCAGTAATTTTTCCCACTTGCACTCCCATTGGATGGCTTATATATGACTCCCTAGCCAGGCTCTCTAACTGTTCTCTTTTCCCTCTGTAACCCCACGACCTCTCCATCCCATGTGTGTGTATACATGTGTGAGTGTGTCTGTCTGTATGTCTGTCTGTCTGTCTGTCAGGAGAATTAAATGCTTCCCCACAGGGAGGACCATGACATTTAAAGACCATGTTAGACCATGACATTTAAAGCTCCACATACAATTTTCCCTCAAGATTAACAGGATTTTGAAGAGAAAAAAAACACCTACAGAATGGAGCAGCTAGTTTGTAAACCTATCAGCCCTAGTCCAGCAAAAATTACAGTCTGATCTTTTCCATGTTTATGTTTCTTTGAATCTGTTTCCTGCTAGGTCCAAAGGAATTTATTCTCCAGTAAGGCTTTAATCCTTTGCCCTCTTACCTGGGAATAACTGAACTCAATTGTATTTATTTCTGTATAGCAACATATAAAGTCGTACTGTTAATGAACAATAGGAAAGAAGAATGTTCATGGGAGGCATCAGAATGGGGAGCGGATCAATCCCAATTGTTCACATCTTAAGTCTGGAAGGTTGAAGGTGGGCAAAGTTCACAGCAGGAGTCTCAAAGGGAATCCATGCCCAGCAAGCATGGTGTCGACATTTTTTTAAGTTCAGTGTATGTATATATGTATGAAGCATTTAAATATGTGAAGGCTCATAGAGCTTCTGAATAAAGGCATCCCTTCAGATATTAGAATCTGTGAATATCTGTATACATACATACACTGATTTTTTGGGGAAAAAATTGACACTCTGTTTGCCAGACATGGATGCCAATGTAACTCCCTTTGGGATCCTTCATGTAGTGAAAATTGCCCACCTCCTCTCATGCATACACTGAACATTAAAAAAAAAAAAGGTGGCACCATTCTTGCCAGACCTAGGTACCTGCCCACCAACCTGCCCTGCACTCCAACATCCCCCTTCAGTTCCACCCCAATCCAGATTCAGTAGGCAGAGCACACATTTTGAAAAGTTGGGTTTTTCCTAGAAATTGCAGAGAAAAAAGATTTTTTAAAAGGCATTAAAACCCTTAGGCATCTAACAGGTACTTTGAAACTGGATGAATGCCATGTATTCAAACAGGAACAGCATCAAGATAAGGACAAAATATTTTGCAAGTGTGGATTCAGCCTCAGTCTCTTTCATATTGTTTTACTTGTGCTTTTGGTTTCCTCTTGCAGTCTCATATATAAATTCACTCTGATCCAAAAAGCTGTTCACAGTTCTTTAGTGCTGAAAAAACTAGATTATTAACTGGGATCAGGAACATAAAATGCATTTCACGAGTCTAAAACAGTGGCACTAAATCTTGGTTCATTTTCAGGCTCAATCCAAGGAGCTATTACGTATTAACTTTAAACTAAGCCTATGGAGCCCTAAAAGCCTATTTTTTGCAAGTAAATCTGATGACTTACTAAGACAGTTCTCTGAGCATAGATAAATAAATGTAATATTCTTATTTGAAAAGTTCTTGGTTTCCAGTTTAATATGTTTTGAGCTATTTGAAGATTCTCATTCTTTTTCTTTGGCCTCGCATGTTATTAATCACTATGTGTGTTGTTTTGGTCTGCTATGCATTGGATTTTGTTCTGCCCAGTTACAACATCTAAGAATTCTCACTATTACAGTGTGTGTTATTTCAGCACAAAACAGTGCAATCATGTTGCAACAAGAGGCCAGCACTGTCAAAATTGCTTTGCTGAATCAATTCAAGGTCAATATGGCCCAACATATTATTTCAACAGCAGCCTGCCAACAATGAATTACAGATGAGCAGGACAAGGACAGGAGAGGCATTATCCAGTAGTGATCTTTTCTTTAAGGACTTTCCACTCACACAAATTTGGGCCCAGAAAAATTACTTTTCAACCTCAGCTTCCAGAATCCCCTCGTCAGCATATCCAGTGGCCTTACTGACCAGCAGATTCTGAGAATTTTAGTTGGAAAAGATAACTTCTTTGAGCTCTGCATTCTGTAAGAACAAAGTAAGGACATTTCCTTTTTCCAAATCTATATTTTTTGCATGTCCCATTGCAGGCTGTAATATGCCAGTCAAGTACATTTGCAGAAGATGTGAGTCAGGTACTTTTTTTTAAAAGGTACCACTAATTCAAATTAAGCTACTAGTGTAGACAAAGCTAAAGAGGTACACCAAAGCTAAAGAGAGAAGCATCCATAAGCTATAAAGGAAATTTAGAATCTCATTTTTCGTTTTGATTACTGTATCCTTTAAATAATATTATCTGTCTGCTGCTTTTGTTTGTCTTATTCTTCCATTCTCTTTCTAATTAAAGGGGGGAAAAGGCAATGCACTCAGTTAAACATCAACCAGGCAAAGGATACACACCTTTACAATAAATCATCAGCCACACCCACAAATAAATAGCTGTGTATTTGTCACCATTGTAGCATCTTGATGCACAATAAAAATTCTGTGCCTATTTACTCTGAAGTAAATAGGCATGGTGTTCATCAGGTCTCACCTGAGGGAAAGAAATGTGGAGGACTGCAAGCCAAACCTACTTTTTAATGTATCTTTAAGATGAATTGGCACACAGATTTTTCTCTCTCCTCCTTTGCTATTGACACCCAGAGAAGACATACAGAAGGACCTTTTTGAAAAAGAACTGGTCATGATACAATGTGTGACGAGACAAATGTAGTAATGTCTACTCGTTTTTCATTCTCTATGGAGAGCATTCCTTACATCTTACCAGTGAAAAAAATGAGTCAATTAATCACATTAATTAAAAAACAGAGATGCTAGCATATTTTCCCTTAGCATCCTTTTCACCTCCACATAAGCAGATGTCTTCAGGTTAATCCACTCAGACCACATTCTGATCTCTTTTAAATAAGTTGGATCCAGGTTTTCTCCCACTTTCTTCCACAGTATTCCTTGAGGTGAACTGCACTTAAAATGCTTCTGCAGGTGGAATGGCTGGGGACATTATTTTCTCTGATTTCCTTTACTCCGTAAAGCCCTTCCTGCTACATCTGCCTCTATTTTGTAGCATCAAGTCCCACTAAATAAGATGGCACAGCAAAATGGTGTCCCTTATATAAAATGGAAAATCAAGGTTTTCTATTTGGAATTTATATATTTTTTGGAATATTTTCAAGCCGTGGATGCTTGAATCTATGGTTAAGAAAAATCAGTGCATAAGGGGGGCTGACTGTATGGTGAAAGGGACCTACTAGGCTGGCCTTCTAAGAGAATTGCTGGAGATTTAGAACTGTGGAAATGTGACTCCAATTTATGCTGGATAGGGTAGTATGTTTCACCATTTTGGAGACATTTGTGCTCATTAATATACAGAGGCCCACCCACCCTACCCCCCCAAAAGTGTTTCACCCAAGCACTTGAGTGGGCTACACTCCTAATATGAAGGGAGCAAGAAAGAAACCAACAACAAAGTTTTTATGGCCAGTACAAATTGTGAAGAGCCTGATTTGCAAGCTAGAAAGAGCAAACTGGTTCTATTACTGGCCATTGTTCTTCTGCCTTCTTCAGTTCGGAAAATGACTTCTTTGCCTATGGAACCTAAAGTATTCTGCCAGTATGACCACTGCTGGGGACACAGTGAGAGTTATAGTCCTAAATGTATAGACAAAATGTAACATTTTAATGTTGTGCATCTTGATCTTGCATCTGTGAAAGTGACGTATATAAAGAAATTGGATCCTGATGAGTTTGAAGATGGTTGTTGGAGCTTTCTTTATGCCTTTTGAGAACTGGGGAGGAGGGAAACATCTCTTTTTACAAGTGAATTCTATGAATTCCAGTCACTCATCACACTTCTCATCTCACAATGTCATTTTATGTTAGCCCTCTTTTTGTCATTTCACCATTTTCCCATTAGTTTAAACATTTCTGAGATGGAAAGATCCTTAAGAGAGGAAGGAAAAACTTAAAAGTTAATGACTCAAAGTATGACCCGCTTTTAAAAAAAACACAAAGTTTTGGAATGCAAGTCCTTTTATAATAATGCTACCTTTCAGATAATACAACATATGAATTTTTCTATATGAAGATCTCTCTGGATGTGTAAATAAATCAGCAAGGCATGACTTATATTGAGATTCTGAGATACTGTACTGGGAGAGCCACTGTGGTGTAGTGGTTTAAACATTGGATTACAGTTCTGGAGATCAGGATTTGATTCCCTGATAAGCCATGGAAACCCACTAGGTAGTCTTGGGTGAGTCACATACTGTACTCTTAGCCCCAGAAAACCGCATGATAGGTTCACCTTAGGATCACCATAGGTTGGAAATGACTTGAAGGCACACAACAACAATAACAACAGCCTAGCTAGTATTTAGTGCCAAATGCTGTATTTCGGCTGAGGATACCCAACTAAAAGAAAATGTTTAAAAACTATGTTTGAAAACTGAACATATGTGATAAATTGATACCCCAACCTTGACAAGGAGGTACAGCAAATAATGGCTATCTTCCAATATTACCTCTCCAATTCTGGTCTTAACACCTTGATAATGGAGTGGGCTGAGTGTGTGCTTGATTTGCAGTAACATGCTATATTTACCTCAGAACAATTCATTGCCCATCGCTGACTTCAACCCCATCTAATAAAATAATAATAATATTATTATTATAATATATTATATAAAATAATAATAATATTATTATTATAGAATAAGCCTGAAGACTGAGCGCCCTCCCTCCATAATTGTCATCTTTCGGCCGTTGAGGGAGAGAGCAGGCCGGCCCAGCGTCATCAGGGGCTGGCCTGAAGACTGAGCGCCCTCCCTCCATAACTGTCATCTTTCGGCCGTTGAGGGAGAGAGCAGGCCGCCCCAGCGTCATCAGGGGCTGGCCTGAAGACTGAGCGCCCTCCCTTCATAACTGTCATCTTTCGGCCGTTGAGGGAGAGAGCAGGCCGGCCCAGCGTCATCAGGGGCTAGCCTGAAGATACAGTGTATCTTAATTGTAGATTTTTCTTGTACAGTATTGTTATATAATTTTCTTGTACACTGCTATGATCTATTTGGAATAGCGGTTTATAAATAAAACATATTATTATTATTATTAATAATAATAATAATAATAATAATCAGAGTGCTATGATTTCACAGCACAAGTTAATGGGTTCACAGTCAATCACTCAGTGGCAGAGGCTGGTCTTGTCTTGTCCATGATGATCTCCAACCGCCCACACCATGTTCCTAGCCATCTCCTTGTCCAAAGAACAGGGTGACCAGATGTCCTAACTGCAAAGGAGGACAAGGCACTGCAAAACACAGGACATTCAAGAAAAAATTATGCCAGACATAACCAAAGAAAATCTTAAAACAGCATCAACAATATCAGTCAGTCACAATTTATTATGGTCCACAGACCCAAAATTTAGTCCATCTTCCTCCTCCTCCTCCTCCTCATGTTTATTTATCTGTGGCACAACGTTCATTACAAAATGTTACAAAAGCACTGCAGGAAAATTATAAAAATGCAACATGCTACCAGCATGCTTACAGGAAAAGTGTCTGACATAATACAAGGAAAATACAAGTATTGCTGTATATTCATCTCATGTAGTCTAGAATTTTTGATCAAAAAAATTGACTCCAACAACTTGGATCGACCTGTCCATGGGTCAATGTACGTCCTGTACTTTAACTCTTATAAAAGAAAGGGAAACCATCCCCTGTTGAAAGGCATGAACATAATCTGTCCTGCAAGCACTGATTCCCTCTATTCTCTCATCCATCCAACCTTTAGTGTGGCCACAAATGGTTGTGTCTGCTGGAATTTTGTAAGTTCTTTGGTGTTGCTTTCCTTTCCTTCATCTTTTAGATCTTTTGTTACATGCCCCTGGGTTTTACCCTCAACTTATCTATGGGTCATATCAAAATCTGTAATTTTGGTCCCAAAACCTGCCTTCGACCTATACATGAGGTCGACTTATAGTTGAGTATATATGGTAAAATAATTTAAATTACAGTCGACATTTCTTACCCATGGATCTTTTTTATCCACGGTGTCAAGCATCCATGGCTTGAAAATATTCTCCAAAAGTATAAATTCCAAATAGCAAACCTTGGTTTTGCCATTTGATATAAGGGACACTATTTTGCTGTGTCATTATATTTAATGGGACTTGTGCATCCATGGATTTTGTTATCCAGGACCATGGGGGATCCTGGAACCAAACCCAAGGTCTTTCATTGTACAGAGAAAATGCCAGGGCAATAATAAGGCTACAACAACCCAGCCAAACAATGATACTTTTATTGGGCCAAACAAAATGCACAATTACATGTTGCAAACCTGTGAAGTCACACTGGCTTCTTCATCAGGCAAACAGGAGAAATTGAAGATGCTAGTCATAGGCCTGCATTTTCTGTTTCTGGTCTTAGTTCAGATGGCTACAACAACCACTCCCCTTTTACAGTCCACTGCTGATGATTTTAGAAATTTGACATCAATATAAACTCATGCTTCTTCTTAAGTCAGGCTCAAAATGGAGGAAATTTAGGAATCCTCTTTGGATAGGATGATTGAAATGGAGGACATGGGGGGGAAAAGAGGATGTCTGGTCACGCTGCCAAAGAAACAAAAACATATAGGTTTCTTAAGCCTCACTGCCAGTATGGACACAGGCCAGTGTCCATATTCACACCAAGAGGATCCTAATCGATTGATCAATCTTTTGTGAAGTTAAAGTATTTTAGGGAACCATTTGAATAACTGTCTGTGACTGTAAGCCGCTCTGAGAGCGTTAAGTTGAAGGCTCTCATGTCCGGCATCCATAGTTTTTGTGTGTGTGTGTGTTTTTCAGGCTATGCGGCCATAGAATCATAGAAGACTTGGAAGCGACCACAAGGGCCATCCAGGCCAACCCCTGCCATGCAGGAACTCTCAATCAAAGCATCCCCAACAGATGACCATCCAGCCTCTGTTTAAAGACCTCCAAGGAAGGAGACTCCACTACACTCCGAGGAAGGAGTGTGTTCCACTGTCTAACAGCCCTGACTGTCAGGAAGTTCCTCCTAATGTTGAGCTGGAATCTCTTTTCCTGCAGCTTGCATCCTGTTCTCTGGAGCAGCAGAAAACAAGCTTGCTCCCTCCTCAATATGACATCCCTTCAAATATTTAAACAGGGCTATCATATCACCTCTTAACCTTCTTTTCTCCAGGCTAAACATACCCAGCTCCCTAAGGCGTCCCTCATAGGGCATGGTTTCCAGACACTTCACCATTTTAGTCACCCTCCTTTCTTAACCTCAATATGACAACATCCCTTCAAATATTGAAACAGGGCTATCACGTCTTCTAGAAGAGTTTTTGAGAGCCTTTAGGGTGAAGAGTCTGGTGTATAAACACAGTAAACAAACAAACACACAAAACCCAATCTTTTATTCTTTGGTCACAAGTCCAACAACAAGGCCTGAGGGATCAGTGCCTGACAGGAGAAAATGGCAGTCACCGTTCTTCGTTATTACAAGCGAAAGGACGCTGCGAGGGCGGAGGTGACGGGGGTTAATAAGGCAGAGAAAAAAATAGGGTTGTGTGGTGTCACAACAACGTAATATTCACAAGGAGGTTGTGTGTTTTGTGAAACAGAGTGTGTTTTTGTGTGGGAACCGCCACTTTCATTTCCATGAAGCGCGTGTGTTTGTGAGAAGGAAAGACTAGGCCTTCGTCGTCGTGGTCGCCTCGCCTCAGCCACCACCGTCTGGGGCGCCTAGGCCTTGGCCTGGCTGCGGCCTGCCTCTGGTTGGCGACCGGGGGACACGTGAGGGAGAAGGAGAAGAAGGGGAGGCTGGGCCCCGGGAGGGAGAAGCAGAGGCGGCGGCGGCGGCGGCATCATCGTCGTCGTCCCCGCTTAACACCGCAATAAGCGGCGGGGTGGTTGTGTTGGCGGCCGCGGCTCCTCCTTTTCCTCCTCCTCCTCCTCCATCATCATCATCGTCGTCGTCGTCCTCCTTCTGCTGCCGCCGCCGCCGCCGCCTCGCTCCTCCTTATTGACAAATAATACACAAAGGGCCGCGCGGGGCTGGAGGAGAGGCGTCTCTGGAGCCGGCATGGGAGACAAGAAGAGCCCCACCAGGTGAGAGGCGGCGAGGGAGGGAGACGGAGACGCCGCCTGAGGCAGCTTGCGGAGGGGGTGGTTGTTGTTGTTGTCGTTGTGAGGGGGCTCTCCTCCTCCTCTTCCTCCCCTTTCCCTCCTCCTCTTTCTCAGCCTTTGGCGCCCCCGACGCAGCTGAGGCGGCGATGGCGAGGAGGAGGAAGGAGGAGGCCCGGAGGGCGGCTTCGGGGGTGCCTCTCGCCCCTTAGAGCTTCCCCTTCTCTGCCCCCTTTTGTTACTATTGTGATTCTTATTCTTCTTCCTTCTTTCTTCCTTGCTGTGCCGGGTGCGGGCTGCCCTTTAGGCCGAAGCGGCAGCCGAAACCCTCCTCGGACGAGGGCTACTGGGACTGCAGCGTCTGCACCTTCCGCAACAGCGCCGAGGCCTTCAAGTGCATGATGTGCGATGTGAGGAAGGGCACCTCCACCCGGTGAGTCAGGCAGGCAGGAGCCACCGAGGAGGGAGCGCCGGGACGCCTCGGGGACACCCACAACACACACGCAACACACACACACACTGGGGCCTTAAGAGACACCAGGGCTGGCGGCAGACAGAGAGAGAGAGGGTTCCTGGGGACAGAAGGGGAAAAGGAGAGGCTCGGGAGGGAAGGACAGCAGACACACACCGCTGCTGCTGCGTGACCAGACGCGTCCTCTTCCCCCCCATTTTGCCCTCCATTTTAGCCTTCTGCCCAGGAGGGATTTCCAAAGGCCAGGGAGACCACTCCTGCCCTCCTTTCTCCAGGATGCGGCCTCCATTCAGCCTTCTGTCCAGGAGGGATCCCCAAATGTCAGAGTGACCACCCATGTACTCTCCCCCCCAGGACTTGTCCTCCATTTCAGCCTTCTCTCCAGGAGGGTTTCCCAGATGTCAGGAGGACCACCCGTGTCCTCATTTTACCAGGATCTGTCCTCCATTGTCAGCCAGGTGGCATTCCTAAACGTCAGGGTGACCAGATGCATCCCTCTTTTTCCAGGGCTTGGCCTCCATGCCAGCCTTCTGCCCAGGAGGGATTCCCAAATGTCAGGGTGACCAGACATGCACTCTTTTTTCTAGGACACAGCCTCCATTTCAACCTTTTTTTTTATCCAGGAGCAATTCCCAAACACCAGGGTGACCAGATACGTCCTCCATTTCATCCATCTGTCCAGGAGGCATTCCAACCTGCCCTCCATTTTGAGCCTGGCTAAGAAGCCTGCGTTTATATTTCAATATGAGGGTGTTTAGCTTTTATGTCCCCCTCCTTTTTTTCCCCTGGACTGTCCTCCATTTTGTGGTGCCTTGTCCTCTTTGGCGGTTATGACACTTGGTCACCCTGTGGCAAAATACAAGGGGATGCTTGAAGCTGTATGAAGGGTGACCAGACAGGCCTTCCTTTTCCAGGACATGTCCAAAATTCCTATCTTCTGTCCAGGAGGAATTCCAAAATGTCCTCCATTTTGAGCATGACTAAGAAGCATGGATTTATATTTATGTGTGTGATTTCTAGATTTTATTTGGGCCTGTCTTCCATTTTTTTTCTTGTACGTCCTCCATTTTGCAGTGGTTTGTCCTCCTTGGCTAGTTATTCCTCCCCCTCAGCCCCTTCCTTCCTTCTCTAGAGAGCATGACAGCAGGGAGTGAATGGTCAGCCCTGCTCTGTTCTGCTCTTTCCACCAGCAAATGGTCTTTCTTTCACCTAGGTGAAAAGATAGATAGATAACTTGAAACACATGCACATACTCCTGTGTAATTCAGATTTCTAGTACCCTGGCCTGGAAAGGGGGTATATGACATAAACTCTTCCTCTACAGATTCTTCTTTTCTTTCTTTGCTGTCTGTGATCACAGCATCAGCTTTCTGAAGTAATTAGCAGTTTTGTCTTGGTTTTGTTTGTTTTTAACCCGCTGGTAATAGGATATATAATATTCCTTGCCTTGATCAAATGTTATTGTTTTAAAAAGGTACTTCAACTTTTGTTGCAGGAAGGACAGATATGAGACAGGCTTTTAATTTTATCTTTGACGGGATTGAGCCCTTGCTTGCTTAAAAGGCTAATTTTGAAGTAATTATGACCTTTCTCTTTCCCGTGCCAGCAAGATGTCCATCACTGTGAGGCATTGTGTGTCTGTGGGGAAGGGAAGACCCATTCTTGGAGGGTATCTATCTGTTGGTGAGAACTGTTAGTCAACTGGTGAAAACATCAAGTTGCTCCTGTAAGGATGATCATGAGGACAAGAGCAAGCATGTTTACTGGGAACTTTTGGAAAGCAAAAGTAGAGGCAGGAAGTATTTTTAGTGCCCTGCAAGCCCAAGTTTGCTGACTAGCTGGTGGCTCCTGATATAACCTGGGGATACTAACAAGGGCTGCTAACCAATCAGTTCCCTAGCCCTTGTGCACTGCTAAGCAAGCCCTGCTTACTTTCTTGTCTCCCAATGATTACAGCATTTTCTGCTCATTTACAGGTAAAGCAAGACATTTATTATACTCGTTATAGATGAGATACATTTCAGTGCATGGAAAGTTCTGTAGAGATTCTGAAGAAACAGGAGGCTGTTGCGCACTAGCATCACAGGGGGAAAAATGCTAAGGTACTGAATTATACTTAGAGTCCAATCATGCCATCAGTTACACGTTCATTAAGTATCCACCACCTCACTGGAAGATATGCTGGGATTATTTAGTGTAAACTTTCCTTTGCCCAAAGTGGTTGACAGAGGAGTTAAATAATAAGTTAAAAGTAATAGCAATGAACAATAAAACAATATTGTAAAACCTAAATTTACCTGTCAACTAAAACAGATATTTTATAAACTTTATGTAAAACAGAGAAGAAAAGACTCATCCTAGTATCAGTAAAGAAGACAATCATAGCCTCAGAGCAACTCTGTTAAAGGCCTGATTGCTGCCCATATCTCTCTGAGTCTCAGGCCACAAAGATTGTTAGAGGTAATTATCAGCACTTTAAACTGTTGTGCTGTTTAAATCTTGTCTCCCAATGATTACAGCACTTTCTGCTCACTTACAGGTAAACAAGACATTTATTATACTCGTTATAGATGAGATACATTTCAGTGCATGGAAAGTTCTGTAGAACTCAGGATTCTACAGAATCCTGAGGAAGTAAACAAATTGGTAGCCAATATAGTTGATGCAACCTTTGTTATGTGCAATTGCAACTTCCAGTATTCAATATATAGTGGTGTTTTGTGCCATCCACTAGATAATATTCAAATTAATGCCAGTGTAAAGCAGATTATAGTAGTCACTCCTGGAGATAACAAAGACATGAATTGGCATATACAATAATTTCTCCATTTTTACCTGAGAGTATGGCCCCATGAAGATTATAATAGTGTTTATGACAACTGCCATTACCTGAAAGCGAGGCAGGAATGAGAATGATTGTGTGTTCCTGCATAGCAGGGAGTTGGATTTGATAGCCCTCGAGGTCTCTTCCAATTCTATGAGAGGCACTTCTAGCCTTTGAGCATGTTCAAACAAGTATTTCTGCTATGATCTATCCCAGGCATACTAAATTCCTCCAACCACTAGAGATTCCCTCTATTAACTTATCTGAAGTCAGTTTTACTCTGTTTAACTCCATCCATTTCATCACAGCATGTACACACCAAAGACAGAGGTTAAAGCCACTAGGCGTTCAATTAAAGAAATCTAGAATTAGATGATGACAGGTCCCACAGTTCTAGATCAGAGGTGAACACACCCCAAATTTGGGGGACTGATTTGTTTTATTTTAACATCCATGTTTTGGGCCATTTCCCTTTGTTGTAAGGTATTTGTAGGCCTGCTAAAGCTTGCACTCCCCTAAAACAGGGAGTAACAAAGCTTGAGAATATGGTGAAATGATCAGCACTCCCCCCCCCCCCCCCCCCCCCCCCACAAGGCTTGGGATTACTATTGTCCATTTAAAGGAAAGGTGGGGGTTGTCTGCACTGGCAAAATAAACTGGCTTCAAACCAACCTGGAGCCTGCCTGTTCAGATGATGTATGACACCAAATGCGGTAGAAACACGAAGCTGCAGTCCAGGGCTAAAAACTGAAACAAAAAGAAGCTCCAATACTCCACCTTAATGCAGAAAATGGGAATCATTGCACAAACATATAAATAGTACCAGGTGAGTGTGGGAATGCAGGAAAGCCCAGATGGTGTATGAAAGCTGTCGAGCATGCACCCTGGTACTAGTGAGACTCTGCAGCTGACGCCATTGCTCCCTACACGGGTTTTCTGTTTGGACATGAGTAGCAAGCTGCACCATCGATCCATCGCACCATTGACTTGTCATGATGTGAAAGTAGAGTGGGGCCTGGGTATCTACAGGCTTGCCATCTGCGGATTTGAGCATCCACGGACGGCAAGTCTGTGTTGTCCACAGTGGTGGCGTGTGCACATGGCAGCATTGCCATTGAAGACAATGGCTTGAAGTCTTCCTTCCTCTCTCCCCACTCCCTCCCCCAAGAGTTCTGGGCTGGGGTTGGCTTCGAGGGGCGGTTCGAAGGCAGAGACATTTAGGATGCTGGAGCCCCATCTGCTGGAGGGAGCTGGAGCTGGAGCCAGGGCTTGGGCCTTGGGGCCTTGGGCTTCCATCCTGAGTGCTGGGCCTGGGGAGGGTCCCTGGTTTCAGGGAGCAATGCATCGTCATCAGAGCAGCACTGGTCCTGGGCCCTGGCTCTGGCAGCAGCAACACTCTTCCTCTCCAGGGGGTTCTCCTCCAGTACTTCTGCTCAGGGAGCCAATGCCAACTGTGTCCTGTTGTCCCTAATAGTGGCATGGCTGTGTGCACGCGTCACCATTGGGAACAACAGGATTTGAGCATCTGTGAATTTTGGTATCTGCATAGGGGGCGGAATGAATCCCCCCGTGGATACTGAGGTCCCACTGTATGACAAACACTGTAGGTCACCAATAATGCAATGGATATAATTAAAACATACACAAATCAGACAGTCGAACAATGGAGCATGGACTAAAAGGGGGAAGTGTATGGGGGCCTCCATGATTGTGCTTCGCCAGTGTGTCAGTGGGTGCACTGGTTAACTGTATGGATGGTGTATCACTCATGCGACTGTGTGGCTGGTCACATGGAGCATCCAATGGGATGGCAGCTGAGCACGATGAGGGAGGTAATTAGAGTGGACCCTTGTTATATGCTGGGGTTTGGTTCCAAGATCCCCCGTGGATAACAAAATCCGTGGATGCTCAAGTCCCATTAAATATAATGACGTAGCAAAATGGTGTCCATGATAAAAAATGGAAAATCAAGGTTTGATATTTGAAATGTATACTTTTTTTGAACATTTTCAAACTGTGGATGCTTGAATCCGTGTATAAGAAGGGCCAACTGTGCTGGTCTCAGCTGGTGTGTTTGTGTGATAGTGTGCATAGTGGGGAGACAACCTCCACCCCAAACCCAAGAGGTACAGTTTGATACCATTTTGTGCGGACTGACTGGATGTTCAACTCGATTTGGGAATGGGCCATGTGGACAGTGGTGTTTTCACCTGCTTTCAAAAAAACTGGTATCAGCCTAGTTTTTCCTCTGTCTGCTCAACCCCATGGAAATGTAGGATGGTCCTCTCAGGCCCCATGGCAGGGGCAATGTGGCCTGATATAGCCTTATTCTTATTTTAGATTATTAAGAATATAACAGCATAAGATTAAGTACTATAAAACAGCACCCAATAGTTCTCATAATTTTCAGTGAGCCAGATTAAAAAGGTCATGGACAAATAATGCATTCATGGTGGAATACATGTACATGTGCTGGACTGATGATTTCTGTTTTGATCCAGTGCAAATCTCATAAACATTAGTGGAATGTACACTCCATTAAACAGGCATTTGACTATATTTCCTAATTATTTCTTACCTATGGAACTTTAGAATATAAGGAGATCAGTAAAAAAGATCTGTAATTTTTCCAGATTGTATTTCTGTAGAGACTTCCCTTCTTCATTTCACATTATGCTGTAATGAATATTCTGTTCACTGAAACTGATGCGTTAAAACTGTATTAAATTAAATACTCAGGAATGAATTACACAGATGCTTCCATAATCTTTTTATATTTCTCATAATATGTGCCCTAATTATTTGCGTCATTAATTTTTTGCAGTTTATTTGTTTAGGCAGTCTGTGTTTTAAGGAAAACTTGATTTACCCTGATATTTCTAGTGTCTGTTCCTTCTTTGAGGCTTATCGCACTAGAGACATAAAGTGCAATAACATCTGGATAATTGTGCCTCTGGAAGGAGCTTATCATGTGACACTGTTGTCATTCTGTTCTTCTCCTGTAGGAGATCTTTTGAAATGTGCTAATTTTTAATAACATTAACAACAAAAATTGGTTAATGGCTCCCTTTCCTGCTTCTGTTGTTCTATGATTTGTGCTGCGAAAGTCAGTAGTGCTTAAATGGTGATTTGGGGAAGTCAGGGCTGGTCAGTGGGTGACCTGTGGGTGGGGAAACCTCCAGTTTACTTCCAAAGATCAATGGAGAAAGAGAAGGGGCAGGAATTTCAATTTGATTTGCCAATGGAAGTTCTTTCTCTTCCAACCTAGTTTTATCTCTGCTGTTATTCCTTCCACCACTGAAGGACTGTAATGCAAAGCAAGGCCCTTCTTTTATAAACCAAATCCCTTATCTTCCAGTATTTCACAGATGATAACCAGGGCATATGCAGTCAAGCAACATCAGAGTGTGTTTAAGATGGCAAAAGGAACGAGGGACAACAGAACAGCTAGGAGAGGCTGCAACGGCCTCCTAAAATTTTAGACATTTTTTCCCTTTATAGGAAAAAAAAAATCAATTTCCAGAGAAGCCAAAACTTTGCTCACTACCCCCCCACCCCCGATTTAGGAATCTTTCTCTTTCCATTACTATAGGCTATAATGCTATGGTGTTATCTCTCTCTCTCTCTGACATACACCAAGAAATATAAGTAGAAAAGAGTCTTACTGGTTTAAAAAGCATTTATTCCATAAATCCATTAAGATCCGTTAAGACATTACAGAGCAATGACAGATGACAACCAGCATCAGGGTAGATCAGACAGATCAATCATTAGCTTCTGGCAGCAATTACTTAAGTCTGAATTAGAAGTCTGATTTCCTGCCTCCCCCCACCCCCCAATACTGTTTTCATCTATGATTATATTTCTCTCATGATGCCAGTGGTGTGTGTGCGTGTGCGCTAGAAAAAGGGGCAGGGATAACATCTTGTTCCAAATGCTCTGTGTGTGATAAGCCTCTACTGCAAATAAACACTGCAATCTCAGCATGACCCATAAGGTGTGAAAGAAGAAAGTAAACCTGCTTCAGTATAGCATTTTTAATAACCCACTGTTGTACCAGTACAAGAACCAAGTGCGATAAAGTCCTTAGTTTGCCTTGGGACCAAAACAGACGAGCAGGAAACAGTGGCTTCTGGCTGCCCTGGGGCGTAGTATTTGGGCGGCACATGTCTCCAGAGCAGCTGGAAGCAGTGTGAAGGGGGCTTCTGGCTGGGAAAAGCCACCTGGAAAAGGATCAGAGAAAGACCACTCTTTATCGGTGTCCTATTTGGGACCATGGCAGTGGCCCAGATCGGGACCAGGACTGGAACCAAGACGAGGTTGTCGCAGCTGTCCTGCGCCTATTGGGTTGTCTTTAGCTATCCTGGTTGGTTTTTAAAACTGACCTAGTGTATATCATCACACCTTGTAATAATTTAAATCAAAGGAAAAATATTGACATATACATGGTGAAAACAACATATATTTTAATAAAATTTGCAAACTTCAAATAAAGTCTTAGTGGTCTCAAAGGGGAGACAAGGGGAGGTTCTCTGAACAAAAGAAATTCAAAATACAGTAGGACCTCACCATCTGTGGGCTTGCCATCTGCAAATTTGAGCATCTGCAGCTGACAAACCCTGTTATCCCCAGTGGTGGTGCATGCACATGGTTGTGGTAGTGGCTGCACACACATCATGCCGCCATTAGGGACAATGGGACTTGAGGTCCGGTGGACTTTTGTATCTGCGAGGGGTGTGTTATGAAACAGATTCCCCCTGAATATGAAGGTCCAATTGTAGTCTGTTAGTAAAAAACTGTATCAGTTCTTCATTTTGCCTATCTGGCTTTTCTGTACATTCAAATTTGTTACACTTTTATCATGCACCAAAGCTGATTAATGAAAAGTAGTTGGCACCGATCTGGTGTGTTTTGATTCAGCATATGTTTGGAGTGCTGATATAAAGTTCATAGTATCCGGTCTTTGTCTTGTGCTGCCATATGGTTGGCAGGGGAAAGTGAGACTTTATTAAAGGTGCTTTGTTTGGAAATGTGTGGATGATAATCTGTTTTGTGGCTCATGTAGGTTTAGAGCAATTTTCAAGATATACTTCTAAAAAATAATAATGACAACTTAAGTCTAAATAAGGAGATGAAATAGTTGTTTATTGTACAGTATAGAGATTACTCAGAAATGAATGAAGATGAGAATTTGTACTGATAACATAAACCTTTACACTTTGAATTAATTTGCAGATCACCATAGACACATATGGATTTTGAAGTAATGAATACATTAAAATGTGATAAACCATGATTTCTATAGCCTATGTTTCAATTATTAGAATGATAAATCTCAATTGGACACATACATCTGACATGTTTTATATGTAGAATTTGAGAGGTACATTTGATATACAGAATTTCTGTAAATTCAAGAAAGTTGAAGAGGAGCATAGTTAATATGGAAATGGTCAAGTATAACATATTCAGGCAGTTATCTGGTAGCCATGCACAGCTCTAGAGTGCATCTTTATAGAATTGTAATATTAGGTTTTTAGCAGATATGCTGACAGCCTCTTCTAAATTTTTACTTGAAGGATATCACATACAATCCATCCAACTCAGACTAAGTATAAATAGATTTTGGGTTTGAATGTAAGAATGTAAGAACTGTTCTGTAAAATATATGGTGCCATAACTGCCAGGTGATACAATGAATGCATTCCCTTGCTATTTATGTTTTTGAGGATAAATGCTTTCTGTGTAGAATTGATAGCTTCAGATGGTTCCCAAAGGGGATTGCTTTGCATTGTAAAATCTTTGCCAAATACTGCACTGTGCTACATAGCAATCTGTTAAACCTTTGCTGTTGAAAAATGTTAACGACTGTGTCCTCAAAAATATGAAGCTTCAATTTATTATGTATTTATTAATATGTGTTTATTAATTCCTCTGTTTTTTCTGCTTTTACTTACGTTTACTTTAAGCAGATCAGAAAATATGAACATAAGTTCAAGGCTCTTTTGCAGTCTTTTCTCATATATAATAATGAAGTAAGGAATAACCCAAAAGGTCTTTTTCAACTGAATACATGAGCGGTGTGACTGTTTTATCTCAATTAATTTAAAATGATAGAACATTCTTGTCTGAGATGGCTCCTTCACATACTGCTTAATGTCAATGTGTACTAAACATGTAGTAGCTGCCATTAATGAAGGAGGAACTGACCCTTCAGTTTTTGATTAAAATGTATACCAAACCTCCTTGGCTATTCAACTTGTTTGAAATTAATGGTTAAACATATTTATTATTATTAATTATATAGTGATTAATAAAATAAAAGTGCATTGGATAAAGTGTCATATTATCCTTAGTGGCATGATAGTCATGAATAGAATGTAGTAATGGAGGGGTAAACCTGTTCCAGAGGAATGGAACAAACAGGAAAAGAGGTGGGCTAGTGTTGTATATCAAGGATGTGTACCCCATGAGGAAACCCATCACTTAGAGCATGGAAAACAGATTGAGAGCATTTGGGTAAAATTTAAAAGAAAGATACAACAGTGACATGATTTTGACGAGTCTACTGTAGATTTACGATTGGGATGATGCCTTCCTAAAACAAATGACCAAACATTTAAAGAATAGAAATTTAGTAATTGATTTAGTAATTAGACTTCAACCACTCATATTTGTTAGAAGTCAAGCGCTACCAAGAATACAAGGAAATACAAACTATCTTGTTGCCTAAAAGATGGAGGAGGTGATCACCTATTTTGTCCTCTTGGTATTTATTCCGTTGGCATTTGGGGAAGCCAAACATAATCAGATACACACGCTCAATTTCAAATATGCTGATTTTAATAATATTCAGAAATATTGGGTGGGATCCCATAGTCAGAAATGCTTAAAGGGAAGGAAGTTCGTAATGCATGGGAACTTGCTAAACATGTAATATTGAAGACATAGTTGCAAAGAACATGAATGGGAAAGAAAAATGGATGGTGTCTAAAGAAACCAGGGTGATGTACAAAGAATCTGCAGATGAGTCATGATTTAAAAGAGTCATGTGTAAGAAATGAAAGGATGGGGAAATCACCAAAGAGTAGTACTGTATATACAAATAGCTAGTACTTGAAGGGAGAAAGTCAGAATAGCTGAAGTTCAGAATAAGCTCAGGCTTGGTAGAGAGGTTAAAAATAAAAAGGATTTTTTTGTATGTGGCTATGTTTGGAATAAGAGGAAGAACAAGAAATCAGCAGGCTCACTGTATATAGAAGATGGTGAAATGCTATCTGAGGACAGAGAGAAAGTGGACTGTTAACACCTTTGCTTCATTTTTCTCTGCAAAAGAAAACAGTACTCCATCCAACTGGTAAACATATAGAAAAATGATGCAGTAAGGGGACTGCAGCCTATATTAGATAAAGTGATAAAGGAATACTTAACTAATGTGAATAAATTCAAGTCTGTGAGGCCAAATTACCTGTATCCAACAGTACTAAAGAAATTTGTACATGTAATTTCAGAACCACTGTTGATCATCTTTGAGAATGCTTACCATGCCTTATGAGGAAAGACTTAGGGAGCTGAGTATGTTTAGCCCGGAGAAGAGATTGTTAAGAGGTGATATGATAGCCCTGTTTAAGTATTTGAAGGGATGTCATATTGAGGATGGAGCAAGCTTGTTTTCTGCTGCTCCAGAGAACAGGACCTGGAGCAATGGATGCAAGCTACAGTAAAAGAGATTCCACCTCAACATTAGGAGGAACTTCCTAAGGGCTGTTTGACAGTGGAACACACTCCCTTGGAGTGTGGTGGAGTCTCCTTCTTTGGAGATCTTTAAGCAGAGGCTGGATGGCCATCTGTCAGCGATGCTTTGATTGTGAGTTCCTACATGGCAAGGGGGTTGGACTAAATGGCCCTTGTGGACTCTTCCAACTCTATGATTCTATGGTCAGGAACTGACTACAGTACTTAACTTGATGTCAGTAGCAGCAAAGGTTCCAGAACAGATCACTGTGTACACACTTATAGATGAATGCTCAGATTACTAAGGACCAGCATGAGCTTCTTAAAAACAAGTCATGCCAAATTAATCTTGCCTCTTTTTTTGATAGAATTAGATGAGAGGAATGCTCTGGACATATTATATCTTAATGAATGCTTTTTACAATGTTTGTCATGATATTCTTGCAGACAAGCTGGTGAACTGTAGGATAGACTAGGCTTCTGTTACGTGAATTTGTAATTGGTTGACTGACTGAACCTAGAGAGTGCTCACAAACAATTCCTCTTCATCCTGGAGAAATGTGACTAGTGGATTTGCTGTGTCCTGTAATCAGTGCTGTTCAACACCTTTATAAATGGCTTGGCTGTTAGAATAGAAGATGTTTATAAAATTTTGCAGAATATTCCAATGACATCAAAGGAGAGCTAATACAGTGGGCCCTTTGTATACGCGGTGAATCCATTCCATACCCCCTGTGTGTGGCAAAAAAAACACAGGATGTCAAATCCCATTGATTTCTATGGCCATGTGCTCCTGCACATGCCATTTTAAGTCCCCAAGTTTAAGTCTGCGTATGAAAAGCCCTCATATGGAGCAGGTGGGCTATATTACACAGGACAAGATCAACATTTAAAATGACTTTGACAGATTGGAGAGCTTGGCTGCAACAAACAAAATGAATTTGAATTCTGTGATTCTATGAAAGGGATAAATACATCCTGAGTCCAATCTATTTGAAGGACCATGTTTCTCTTTTTGAGCCCATTAGAGTTTTAAGATCATCTGGAAAGCCCCTCCTCTCTGTCCTACCACCTTCTCCTGTTCATTAGGTGGGAAAGGTGAGAGGGCCTTCTCAGTGGCTGCTCCCAGACTTTGGAACTCCCTCCCCAGAGAGGTCAGGATGGTCCTGGACTTGCTGCCCTTCTGGCAGCAAGATAAAACTTTTTTTTATGTGCCACCAGGCCTTTACATATGCTTGAGACTGGGCTTTGAATGCTGTGAAGTGCTCATTTTGAAGTTTTTAAAGGGTCTGTATTATATAGGTTTATATAGGTTTAATTTTATTGTTTTAAATGGTTTTAATTTTCTTATTTGTTTTAATATGTCTTGTTTTTAAGTACTTTTATTTTTTAAATTGCATCTTATTCTTTTAAGTGATGTGTTTTAATAGTGTACTAATTCTATTTTAATGCTCACTTTTGGATGTTTTTAATTTTATTGTTCTTTTAATTTGTTAGCTGCTTTGTGTCTCAATTTTGGGAAAAAGTGGGATATAGTAGTAGTAGTAGTAGTAGTAGTAAGGTACTATATTTAGGCAGGGGAAAAAAATGAAATGTACAAATAAAGGATAGGTGATACCTGGCTTGCAAGCACTAGTCTCGGGATCTTAGTAGACCACACGCTAAACATGAGTCAGTATTGTGATGTGGCTGTCAAAAAAGACATTCTAAAAAGATGTTCTAAACTGCATTAACAGGAGTATAATATCCAAATTAAAGGAAGTAGTAATGCCACTCTATTTTACTTTGGTGAGACCTCACGTGGAATATTGTTACCAGTTCTGGAAATCACTATTCAAGGATGTTAACAAGCTGGAATGTGTCCAGAGAAGGGTGACCAAGATGATAAAAGGTCTGGAAAGCAACCCATATGAGGAACAACTAAGGTATCTGGATATGATTAGCTCAGGGAAGATTGAGAGGTAATGACAAGAAAAGTTTTTACTGTAAGAGCTGTTTGACGGTTAAACATACTGCCTTATAGGGTGGTGGCTTTTCCTTCTTTGGAAATCTTTAAACAAAGGCTGGATAGTTGTCTCTCACAAATGTTTATTTATGTATTCCTGCATGGCAGAAGATTGACTAGATGGCCCTTATGGTCCCCCCAGATCTAAGATTGTGTGAGTCTGTTAGAAGAAGAAAAAATGCTTCCCCTTTAAAAGTGCTAGGTTAACATGTTAAAAAAATAATGAGTAGGGTGATCCTTTTTGTCCCACTAGGATAGGAAAGTGCTACTTGAGCACTGGAGCTGGTATAATATAGGTGTGATCCCTTTATCAGCATGCAGCAAAGTCAAGAGTACAACAGTATCCATAGAAACAAGCACTGACAACAGCAATGACAGACAGATACACACTGTCCTGGTTACACCACCACGAATCAAAGCACAATGTGATGATGATGCCCATATTAGCAATGTGTGAAAAAGCACCAGATGCTCAGCAGCAGCCGAACAGACACATGACTTAGTCTTAGTAGATATTCTCCATACACAGTGCAAAACTGGAAACTAGAAAGAGAGCACAGTAGCTTTCCTGTTATAAATTACTGTGGTACAGCTGTCAGGAGAACAGCAACTGGCATCTGCAGCTATAACCACTATAGCTTTCTAGAGATAGGGATTGGATGTAATCAAGACTACATAGCAATAGAAGCAATGTCATTGGCAATCACAAAAAAATTGCCTACTCCATAGTTTAATTGTGCAGAAGGGCTTAAGTCCTGCTGCGGGAATAATACTTCCACACAGAGAATCCCAACCTGTGCTCCGAGGAGCCCTTAGAGCCCTTAGGGCCCCGTGTGCACTTCCCAGATGCTCTCTGCCTGCTCCAGGCAAATGAAAGAAATAAAAACCGAGTGAAATTAAAGAATAAGAATATATTCTTATATATACACCTAAACACCATAACCTTGTTAGACATAGGGTAGGCCTCTTAGGGGCTTCTCCATAGAAGTAAGGGCCCTGCGAGTCAAAAAGGTTGGGAACCCCTGGTCTATGCAGTCACTAGCCATGTGAGTGGAGCGATTATTGAAGGGGAGGGACAACATGCAAAAGAAAATTTGAAACTGTAACTGTCCACAGGGGTCAGCAACAGAAAATGTTTGGTGACTTAGTAGAGGTGGGAGATAATTGGGAAACACGGGATAACAATTGCAAAACAGAACTTAGCTTTGGTATATTTACTGTATCTACCAACATGATTTTGAATGGAAAGAAAAGTGGGCAACAGCTGGAATCTAAACCTCTTATCCCTTGCCATACTTCTGAAGAAATAATACAGTGAGAGATCATACAATGAGATTATACAGTATTTTTAACTGATGTTGTGTATTTGTTAGTCTGTTGTTGTGCCCTGCCTCAATCCAGATCCATGGGGAGAGGTGGATAAGAAATAAAGATGATGATGATGATGATGATGATGATGATGATGATGATGTAGTGATACAGAGGCTAATTACAGGCTTTGGATAACTTTGGTCCAGTCATGACTCAGAATGCCTTCCATTATGTCTAGTTTTCTCATCCCAATCAGGCATGCTTTCAACATGTTAATCTCTTTGATTCCCAGTACCTGCTGGCTTTGTTTGTGTGTTTGCTTGTTTATCATCAATTGGCCTTGCTTCCAATCTTCCCTCATCGTCAAGACAATAATGCTTCTTGGTCTGTTATCAAACAAACCTCAGAAATCTCCAGGATGCAAACATTAGTAGTTATTCGGGGACTTCAGTTATCTTGATAATCCTCTGGGAGATTAACTCTGGTAAGCATATGCTCTCCCACAATTTCCTGATTTGTCTTGCATACAATTTTGTCATTCAAAGGTAGAGGAAGGAAGAAGGGCATCAGCAATCCTGGACTTGATCCTAAACATTAGGGAGGAGCTGGTCACTGAAATTAAAGCAGTTCACACTTGAGGAGGAAGTGACCATGAATTCATGATTGTGGGACAGGCCAAAGAAGAATATAGTCTAAACATTGATCCTGGATTTCAGGAATGCTGATTTTATCAAACTCAGGGAATTACTAGGTGGAATCCCATGCCTAGAGATGCTAAAGGAAACAGCAAGGGTGTGAATTTATGAAGAAGAAGTGCTAAAAGCACAATCACAATTCCATTTAAGAATTTGTACCAAACTCGGAAGCTGCAGTTGGTTCAAAATATGGCTGCAAGGCTGGACACTGGTAGTTCCAGGGCCAGCCACATAACACCTATATTGAAAGATCTGCATTGGCTGCCAATCTGCTTCCGGTCTCAATACAAGGTGTTGGTTGTTACCTATAAAACCCTAAATGGCTTGGGCCCAGATTACTTGGAGGACCGCCTCTCCCCATACAATCCGCCCCGCACTCTCAGGTCAGGTGGGAAAAAACTTTTGAGAGTTCCAAAGATGAGATACGTAGGGACTGTGCAAAGGGCTTTCTCTGCGGTGGCCCTGCAGTCTTGGAACTCTGTCCCTGATGAGCTCCGCTCGGCCCCCTCCCTGGAGTCATTTAAGAAAAACCTCAAGACTCACTTATTCCGCCAAGCCTTCCCCCACATGTCCTGACTGTCATCTCCTGTGTATTGCGTGTTGCTTTTTTAGATTGTTTATTGATTTTAACTGGTTTTAATTATTAGGTATGAATGATGGATTTTTAATGATGTACTTTATTATACGGTTTAATATGGGGGATTTTCGTGGTTTAATTTTTATCTGTAATTTTGTTTTGTGCTGTATTGTATTTCATTATTATCTTGTAAACCGCCGTGATCGAAGGAATGGCAGTATATAAATAAAATCTCATTCATTCATTCATTTAAGAGGAAAAATGAGAAACTACTGAAAAAGCCAATGTGGCTGCACCGCAAACACAAGGAGGCAAATTAACCTTATATCTTTTTCTGATTGGGCCACTAGTTTAGTAGATCATCAAAATGATGTGGATGCCATTCATCTGGATTTCAACAAAGCATTTGATAAGGTACCCCATGATATTTTGGTTACCAAACAGACCAAATATGGAGTAGATAGAAGCACTATGAGATGGATCCATAATTGATTTTTTAAATTTTATTGTACAAAAAATGCATACATAATCATAAACAACATACAGATAATACATAGGCTTTTAGCCTCTCTAATCTTAACCAACCATTTCTCTTCTGTTGGTATCTGTGGACTTTTCCAATGTTGGGCATAGAGAATTCTAGCCAAAGTAATCATATACAAAATTAAATGAGACGCTTCCTTTGCCTTATTACCCTCCAAAGAACAGGTCATATTTAACAGAAACAAATGCGGATCCATTGGGATGTCAATGTGTAAAATATTTGTCATTAATTTTTGTATGCTCCCCCAAAATTCCATAGCTTTAGTACATTTCTACCAAATATGGAAATAATTGCCATCATATTTGTCACATTTCCAGTACTTTTTACTCACCGTTTTAAATAATTTATTAATTTTAACAGGAGTCATATGCCATCGAAACAGCATCTTTATGTAGTTCTCCTTATGATTTTGACATAAAGTAATTTTTTTTGTATCTTTCTATGATCTTTCCCATAAATCCATATCTATATTTTGAGAGATGTCATTTCTCTTTACATTCTCTAATTTTGTCCAGTTCATTTAATTCCTTGGTAATCCCCATATTGTTATAATCTGATCTAAATCTTTCCACAATTTTAAAATAACAATACCAGTCTAATATTTTCCATTTGCAACCGTTCTCTCGTTTTTAATGAGACAGTTTTATTATTTTTCCACAGGACTAAATCTTTATATCTAAGCCAAGTCATATTTTTATCTTTAGAACTTTTGTAAAACGCTTCTTGCGGCAAGACCCATTGAGGCATCTGACTATAAAAAAGTATCTTAACTTTGTTCCAGATCATCAACAAAGACTTTCTAATAAAATGATGTTCAAAATCTCTATTTTCCTTTAATTTGTTGTACCAAAGATAGGCATGTATACCAAATCTTAAATCATTACATTCTAAAGATAATAGCCTGTCATCATCCAATTTAAACCATTTTTTCCAACCAATATAGACATGAGGCAAAATAATACAGTTTAAGATTGGGAAGAGCGCATCCTCCTGTATCACACTCCTCTGTTAAGATCTTCCACTTTACCCTGGTGTGCTTTCACTCCCATAGAAACTTAGAAAGTTCCTTTTGCGAGATTGTAAAGAATTTCATATCTGATACGACTGGAATGTTTTGAAACAAGTATAAAAAGCATGGAATGATGCTCATTTTAATAGTAGCAATCCTCCCAGAAAAAGAAAGATGCACTTTCGACCAGGAAGCCAAGTCTCTTTTTATCTCATTCCAAAGCTTGTTATACTTATTTTGAAATAGATCTATATTTCTGTTTGTTATGACAATTCCTAAACATTTAGTCTTTAAATCCAGAGATCTTGCTCAATTCCATGTTCTCTTCCTTACTTAAGTTTTTTGTTATGAATGAGGTTTTAGATTGGTTTATTCTCAAACCTGACACATCTGAACATGTAGAACATACTTCTACCCATGAATGAGTCTTGAAGCCTGGAATGCATTATGGAAAATAATAGAAAAAAAGTTACCTGTTATCTTTACTGAGGAATATATTTTTAAAACTACAGTACTTCAGAACTCCGAAGATAGTTGTATAATACAGTTTTTCAGTGCATATTATTGTTCTTCATGGAAGCTCATACAACTTCCTATTGACATTACAAAAGGATATATGTTATAAAGATTTATTCAAACTTGACACTTGAGGAAGTGAAGTAGTCCAGGATACAAGATTTGAAGTTGTTGCGATTGCAACAATTATCTGTGAAGTTGGTTTATTTTTCCACTACAACCGCTTGACACCTGAAGAAGTGGAAGAAGTGAAGTTGTGTTTAATCCAGAATACAGGACTGTGGTGTGATAGGCCTCAAGCAGACAGAGCAAAAGGAGCAGCCAGAGGATTAAACATCATACCCCCAATGTGCTCTGATGGTCTGTCATTTTGTCATTTTTATTTTCCATTTATAACTTTAGCAATTTAGTCAGGTACTGGTATAGTAAGTACTGCTTGTTAGTAAAGTCTATTTTTCAAAACACTGCTAATTTCTGTATATGATGATATAATACCGTATATACTTGACAATAAATTGAGAAATGTATGCCGAAAAATTGACCCTAAAATCCTGGATCGATATATATATGCATCATTTTGGCAATACTACTTAGAAAAGTCTTGAAAGAAACACTGTCCCAATGCCCTACTCTTTGTGCCTCGTGCCTTGAGTTGCCCAGGTAGGGGAATATGTGTGTGTATGTGTATGCATGTGTGTGAAAGAGGTCATTCCTTTTCCAATCTGGTTTTAAAGCCTTCTATCAAACACCTGATTTAACTCCACTTCTTTCCCTCCCTAATCCAATTTTAAAGCCTTCTCCCCCATCAACAAACACTCGATTTAACTCCACTTCTTTCCCACCCCAATCGGATTATAAAGCCTGATTTAACTCCACTTCTTTCTCTACCCAATCTGATTTTCAAACCTCTCCTCCAGCAGCAGGGAAGTGGTGTTAGGTGTTGGGAGAGGTCCGGAGAAAGAGAAGGAGGGAAAGGAAATTGTGTTTCCCCCTCTGCAGCCTTTGTTATAGCCCCTTAAGTTTCACCCTCGACTTATTCACAGGTCATATCAAAATCCATGATTTTGACCTAAAACCTTCCCTCGACTTATACATGAGGTCAACTTGTACACAAGTATATACGATAGTTACTTTCTTTTTTTGGTTTGTGTAATTTTAGTTCATTATATTATTATTAGTTACTCTCTATATGTTCTTTGTTGTTGTTAGCTGCCCTTGAGTCGGTTCTGACTCGTGGTAACCCTGTGGATGAAACATTTCCAAGAATCCCTATCCTCCACTGCCTTGCCCAGATCCTGCAAGCCCTTGTCCGTAACCCCCCTGATCAAGTCTATCCATATGGTGTATGGTCTTCCTCTCTTTCTTCTACCTTTCCCAATATTATTGTTTTTTCAAATGATCCGTGCCTTCTCATTATGTGGCCAAAGTATGATAGTCTCAACTTTATCATCTTTGCTTCCAAGGAGAGCCCTGATCTGATCTGTTCAAGAACCCATTTGTTTTTTTTCTTGGCTGTCCATGGTATCCTAAGTACTCTTCTCCAGAACAACATTTCAGATGAGTTGATTTTCTTTCTGTCTGCTTCCTTCACTGTCCAGCTCTTGCATCTGTATATGGTAATTGGGAATACAGTGGCCTGAACAATTCTGATTTTAGTGCTAAAAAAACATATTTGGTACCTTGTGTTATTTTCCCCAAATTTGTTTGGCAAGGCTTTGGGACATCCACGATAAATCAGTCAAAACCTTTATTTCTTTCCCCAGAGCACAGAACTTAAGAGGGTATGTCTGCAGATAATTTTTCACTCGGTATCATAGCACTGCATAAGCCATCTTCCCCTGCTCCTTCCATCTCCATATAGTTATTTTAATTTGGAGAAAAAGAGCTACATATTTACAGAACATAGTTTTTGAAGTGCACAGATTTTTCTGTTTGTACTACTGTATTCCTTAACAAGACTTACAAAGTCTTCAGAACTAAAATAGCAAGGCATCTGAAATATAAGAATTATGAAATATAAGAACTACATTTTCTGAGTATTCATTATTGATAGGGGAAGTATATTTTGGATGTCACAACAAAGGTACACTAGAAAATAAACAGAACTGTAATCTTTTCTCTTTATGAAATCATGAAATCATGTCAAACTTCAGTAGTTACATTATTTTAATTTGATAATACAACTGTTTCCACAGTTGACATCTTTGGAGTTCTACAAGTAATTTAGAGCAGGTCTCTCCCCCCCCTTTAAATAACCATATTTTGCCATTCTGTGCTTTCATGTCAGGATAGTCTCTTCTTTTTCATTTAATTTATGTTAAGAGAAACCAAAAGATTTGTTGGCAATTAAACTTACCCGGCCTATTCTGTGTGTCTCTGTGTGTCTGTCAGTCTGTCCTAGGGCAATATTCCCTGAGTGAGGCAGAGGAAGTCACAAGTTTGAATCTCATTTCTTCTGGTGTGCTTCCTATAAATATCACTACTGTACTTTTGTTTTTGACCAAGGCCATGCAGCTGTACTTTTATAAGGTAATGAAGTATAAAATAGTGCTTCGTGTCATAAATAATTTGATAATAAATTTAGGCAAGCTTACTGAATAATATAGCAAGAAATAAAACTACTATTAAATTTTTGCAAGCTGTGGTCTTATTACTGATGACAGAAGTGCTAAACCTACCTAATATACAGAAAGTATGCCAGCTGCTTTTCTGTGGATGAGGTTTCTTTTTTTCCAAAGAGCTTTAAACAAGGGCCTCTGTGGTAATGTATGTAAATGTCATTAGTATGTATTTTGGAAATGTCAAAGTTGGATATCTGGCTGATTTAGCTAGTTATTATTATCATGAAAATCTAGTGCTTATACATGCAGGGATGTGGTTTAAAATGTATCCACTGCCAGGTAAGAAGTATTCCAGTGTCTGTACTGTTGGGCATTATAGAGCAGCAGCTAAGTATTTCCCCCATACCTCCAAATATAATCAGGTTTCATGAATAGTGACTAGTGGACATATTCTCAGATGCCTGTGATTACTAATAATATCTAATTACTTGCAATTCACTTTACAATCCTGCAGACCAGAGATGAGCAATGTGCAGTTTATGGGTAGTATGCAGTCTCCAAGACCCCCAGGAGTCATTTTCTGTCAGAAAAAAATTTGCCAACTTTTTTTTCACTCCAAAATGTCCCTTAAGGAGTTTGCAGGGCATTTCCATCACCTTTGGAGGTCCCCTGGGCAACTCAGGGTCAAAAAACATTTTGAATATTTTTTGTTCCAAAATGTTGTTTAGTGGGCATGAAGGACATCTCCATGACATGGGGGATTGTCTAATTTAGGCCCCAGAGAAGCCATTTTTGAAACAGAAAGAGACTTCCTCTCACTTGCTGTTGTTAAAAAATGACCTAAAATGGCCCAAGAAGACATATAAACATGGTGAAAATGCAACTTATGCTTAGAGGAAAAAAAAATCTTTTTGATTGTTTTTTTTAGAAGTGGGCATATTTGGGGATCAGACTCTCCAAGGTTTCCTGGGGAACAATGCGGCCCCCTAGTCTCCCATACTTTTTCATCCTAGCTGTAAACAGTTGTGAACACCATTGTTGTTAACTGCCATCAAGTTGATTTGGACTTATGGCGCCCCTATGAATGGGAGACCTTCCTATCATCATATCCTATCATCACGTCTTGAAGACTTAGGGTTTTATTGAATCTATCAATCTGTATTTTGTTTTTCCTCTTTTCCAATGCCTTCTGCCTTAGCAAACAATACAGTCAGTCCTCCAGGTCCATGGATTCTGCCATCACGGATTCAACCATCTTGAAAATATTTTTTTAAATCTCAAAAGCAAACCATGATTTTGTCATTTAAGGGACAACATTTTATTATACCATTGTATAATGTGACTTAAGCATCCATCGATGCTGAATGCTGGGTCCTGGAACCAAATCTTCACAGATACCATGGGCTCACTGTGTTGCTTTTTATAGTGAATTATGACTTTATCATGATAGGTCTGAAGTATAACAGTCTCAGTTTGGTCATCTTGGCTTCTAGGGAGAGTTCAGGCTTGATTTGGTCTAGGACTGATTTATTTAGCCATTTTTTAGCCATAGACATAGAACTAAAGAACACAATGAGCTGATTTTCTCAACATCATGCACTTAGGGACCAATGATGACACTGACAAAATTTCATCAATATACCATAATAATTTCTGGGTAATAATTATTACTTTATGATACCCCCATGTAAGGTGCAATCTGCAGACTTCTACAATATCAGGCATTTGGAAGCTCAAGAAACATTGGGAAAATGTGTAAATCTGGATGGTCACTACGTAGAGATAAGTTAACAACTACAAATCGAAACAAATGTTCTGTCAATTTTTTTAAAGGTGATAATTAAAACTTTACGATACCCCCTCATACAACATTCAAATATAAGCAAGCAAACACATCAATGAAATGCCAGAGACATATTACTAAGCACTCCCATTGCAATGCATACAAAAGCCTTTTGATATCACAGTATAGCCATATTAAGTCACACAGCACAGATATGGCATGTAGCATATCAGTCAGGACAGAGTCATGGTAGCATATAATGATGGAATCATGGCAGGCTCAACCCAATTGTGACAACTGTTGATGCAGTGCATAATTATTCAAGATCAGGTGTACCAATAGTGTGCTGTTGAGGCAAATTATTAATGGGCTAGGATTGCAATGATACTCTGGTTTTCCAAACATGCTTGCCCATATGCTTAGGATTGAAGCATTCTTCATAAATGATAATGACATAACTGAACTATTACACTGTACAATGAGGTATGTGCACCTTTAAGTTAGAATAATCTTGAACTTTTTTTAAGAGTCATAAATATAGAATCTGGCTAAACTACTTGGTTTTGGTTTGTTTCTTAAAAATATTTTGACCAATGTATCTCGTGTTTTTTTGTTTTGTTTTAGTAATTGCTTTAGTTTTCACAGAATTTCCCTTTGAGTGTAACAATATGGAAACATTTCCACTACAAAATTTGGCATGGAAACATATATGCTGTATATACTCCTGTATAAGTCTAGAAATTTAGGTCAAAGAATTGACCCAAAAAACCTGAGTTGACTTATCCATGGGTCAATTTAAGTGCTGTATCTGAACTCTTATTTAAAAGAAGGAACCATAGTAGTAGTAGTAAAGAATAATAATAATAATAATAATAATAATAAGGATTTATTTATATGCCACACCAATCACTGGGAATCCGGGCGGCTTACAACAGAGGTATAATAGACGGTTCCCTGCCCCCAGGCTTACAATCTAAAAAGACACGACACAAAAGGAGAAGGGAATGGTGGGGGGGAGGGGATCAGGTCCAGCATTCTTCTCTCCCTCTGAGGCCTGGACCAAGGCAGATGGACTGGAGGGAGGGCTCTTCTTCTTCAGGCTAGCCCTGGTGGAGCTGGGTCTGCCTGGTCAACTCCCTCGCAGGCCAGAAGATGGCAGTTATGGAGGGAGGAGTCTCTTCTTCCAGGCTAGCCCTGATGGAGCTGGGCCTGCTTGGTCAACTCCCTTATAGGCCGGAAGGTGACAGTTATGGAGGGAGGAGTCCCTTCTTCCAGGCTAGCCCTGATGGAGCTGGGCCTGCCTGGTCACTCCCTCATAGGCTGGAAGATGACAGTTATGGAGGGAGGAGTCTTTCATCCCCTGGTGAAAGGGGTATAATCTGTCCTGGAAACACTGCCACCCCTGCCACTTTCTCATACATTTAGCCTTAAGAGTGAGCACAAAGAATTATTTCTGCTGATATTTTGTAACTTCTTTGACATTGTTTTGCTTTGCTTCATCCTTTAGATGCTTTGTTATATGCCCCTAAATTTTGCCCTCTACTTATCCACGGGTTATATCAAAATCCATAATTTTCACCCTGAAATTTGCCCTTGACTTATACATAAGGTTGACTTATAGTTGAGTATATACGGTAATTCATAGTAGAGTGGACCCTTGTTATATGCTGGGGTTTGGTTCCAAGATCTCCCGTGAATAAAAAAATCTGTGGATGCTCAAGTCCCATTAAATATAATGACATAGCAAAATGGTGTCCCTTATAAAAATTGGAAGATCGAGGTTTGATATTTGAAATTTATACTTTTTTTTAACGTTTTCAAACTATGGATGCTTGAATCCGTGTATAAAAAATCTGTGTATAAGAAGGACCGACTGTATTAGTTAGCAATACAATGAATGAATACACTACTACTTAGAGTGGACAATTTCAGCATTGTAATTTACTCTTCAGATTAACCTTGTGTACTGATATTTAAACATTCTAAAATAACTGTGTCATCAGCCTTCAGTTCCATCTTTTTTCTTCTCTTATATGCTACTTTGTTGTCATATCTTCAGACATTAACACCAACCTCCTCTCCCAGCTCTCAAATTCAAAAATAATTATTGCCCATATACCACAGTTTTCAACAAAAAATGCCTCCAGGGAGTGTTTAATGGGTATTCCATCCCCCACCCCCAGTAGTTTGGACTTCTGTAATGGGCTCTACATGGGGCTGCCTTTGAAAAGTGTTCGGAAAATTCAGTTGGTTCAAAGAGCTGCTGCCAGGCTGTTAACAGGGGCAGACTACAGAGATCATACAATGCCCCTGCTGAAACCGCTTTATTGGCTGCCAGTTTGTTTCTGGACACAATTCAAGATGCTGGTTATTACCTACAAAGCCTTACATGGCTCAGGTCCACACTATTTGGCAGACCATTTCTCCTAGTATAAACCAACCCAGGCTCTGAGATCCTCGTCCCAACACCATCACAAACATGGTTGGTGGGGACGTGAGAGAAGGCCTTCTCAGTGGCTATCCCTAGACTCTGGAACTCCCTGCTCAGGGAGATCAGAATGGGTCCCTCCTTGATGGCCTTCTGCTGGCAGGCAAAGACCTACCGGTTCACACAGGTGTTTAAGGAATTCCTATAAAGACAGGCTGGGATGTTGGACTAGTTTAAAAATTCTTTTTAATATACTTTTAAAAAATGTTTTAAATTGTACAGTTTTTTTTAATGCTGCGAAGCCGCTCTG
Source organism: Sceloporus undulatus (assembly GCF_019175285.1). Taxonomy (NCBI): domain Eukaryota; kingdom Metazoa; phylum Chordata; class Lepidosauria; order Squamata; family Phrynosomatidae; genus Sceloporus; species Sceloporus undulatus. Next base: position 64,006,652 of record NC_056526.1, read on the forward strand.
AGTCACATTCCTGGGAAAAGAGAGGGATATAAAATAAATAAATAAATAAATAATAAACAGCCAAAAAGTGTCAGAAATAGCAGCCATAAGTTACTAGAACGTCATTTCCAATTCAACAGAAATGGTGATCTGCTGCCTGAATGGAGTTAGGGACATGTAAAATGTTTCTTGGGGTCTCCATAGGTATTCACCCTAAACTATATATATCAAAATAAATTAATAAATATCTAGATAAATTTTATTTATTTACAAAAATACAGTAACAGTGCAGTCCATCTCAAGAATGTCCCATTGTATGAAGCCTGCTGTGTTTGAGGAGATATCAGTTATTACATGCAGGCTTGCAAACGAGGACTGCAATGCTAAATCCATTTACCTGGGAGTATAATAATAAGTTTTATTTCTATTTTCCGCCTCCCGACGGATCAAAGTGGGATTACAACAGTATTTCAACAACAAAATGTCTAAAATTACAATTTAAAAGCAATTTAAAACCATGTAATATCAAAATGTAACAATACAATATTAAAACCACATTGCATCCTGCAGTAAGGTTATCTTATTTTTCCTGAGGTGAAGTTTCTTCAGATCTTTATAGAAGATCAGGGGGATATGCTTGCCGGAAGAGATGTGTTTTTAGTGCCTTCTTGAAGGCATCTAAGGTTGGAATCAGTCTGATCTCTTCTGGAAGGTTGTTCCAAAGCGTGGGAGTCATAACTGAATATGCTCTTTGGAAAGTAGTTACTAGTCTAACTTTTGTGTGATCTAGTAGATTCTTCCCAGTTGTTCTGAGAGTGTGTTCCTTTAAACATAGTATGACTTAATTTTGATTGGTTACATATAGTACTGCACTCTTTTATTGATCTTTTCCTCATCACATATTTCAGATTGATTGCTTTGAGGTAATAGAGATACCCTGATTTATTTATATATCATTCAAAATTAACATGATGTATGCTGTAGATAAGTCATATATGCTAAATCAATATCCAATATTGATTCAATATTGGATATTGAACATTTTCTGGAAAATCTTTCAGTTTTTTTTTCCTAGAAAGTATTACATTCTGATTTAACCAATATGTAGTTTGGTTCCATTTATTTTTGGGGTCTGTAATAAGTCTAAGTAAGTTTTATTCTGAGATATTAGAGATATATAATGCAGTCTTAAGCATGTCTACTTAGAAATAGTGTACAGGATTACAGCCTGATAATGAAATCCTATGTCTCTTCACTGAGAAGTAATTTTGCTGAGTTCAGGTGACTTCTAAATCAATGTACATTTGTGGAAATGCGGAGTACTCCTGGCTATACTAGGGTTAGGGACCATGCACCAACCGCATGGTCCCTAACCCTAGTATGTGTAGGGAGCGCCATTGTTATGCAGCCTGGTCCACATGGCACACGTAACGATGATGTCATGCATGCACCGTGTCCCAGTGTGATGTGTCTGTGCTGCCCCAGGCCGCTTATGGTGGCTTAGTGGAGGCACGGAAAGGAGCTCCGAAACAGACTCCTTTTGGGCCCACGCATGGTTGGTGTGGCAACCAAACAGCCACGCCAACGATGCAGAGGTTTCTCCTCTTTAGCATTGGGGTGCTGTTCGTGCCTAAGGCGCAAGGGCACCTCTTTTCCAGGCCAGTGCTGGGGCATTTTGCCGCTTCTTTTTGCCCTGGAAAAATGGTAGATTGGGGCTGCAGGGCTACTGCTGAGGTTGCCCTGGCCCCAGTCCACCGCGAAAAGGGGCTGGTGCAGGCTGCCCCTTCAGTTAACTGAAGACAAAGCAGCAGTACGATATTAAGTGAGGCTGGTAAAGAGTGAAACAACAGATCTTGGCTCACACTGGTCAAGACAGAAGGTGTGTGGGAAGTTTTGCTAGCTTTTTTGCCTGGTAAAGTTTTAAAATTTTAAATGCCCTCTCTCATTGGGAGAAGAACTGGGTTGTTGGCATAGTTAAGGAGCCCAATCTGTTCCCCTCTGGAGACAGTAACCTTAGGTTCAGAATATTCAAAACTATCTCCAAAACCTCTGTCCATATTGTGTGCTGGGGTATTAACATGTACTTCTGCTAATGGAAACACTAGCAGTAGTGGACAGAGTTGGAGCACTGGACTGAATGCATGCTTCATAGCTCGTAGAGCTTGTTTCTACTAGTGGGATATTGCTTCCCCCATATCCTAATCTCTCTTGAAGCCAGAAGATCTCGGGTCAGGATTGCTTTACTCCTCTCAACAGGCATTTGCATAAGTACACGATTACTACACAAGAACTTTGTTGATTTGATAGTTAATACTTTTTCATTGTTACAGTCCTCTGAGCTTCGTAAGTTAAATATCCCTTAGGAGAATGCTGGGACATTACTTGTCCAGGTTTTTCCTTGAAACTTCTGCCATCATTCCATTTTGATCTTGCTTGACTAACACACTTTGGTCTTCTACATTTACACCTTCTTACACCTGTAGACATTAGGGGACCTTCCTGGCTTCAGAATCTTAGCATTCTTTAGAAAATGAAGTGTATGTACACAAAAATATAATCATGGTTTGGTGTTGAGTTGGATGTACTGCTAACTGTATATTTAGAGAAATGAATGCAGTTAAATACTTCAAAATTTAAGCTTTCATATATGTGTATACACAGGAAACCTCGACCTGTCTCTCAGCTCGTTGCGCAGCAGGTTACCCAGCAGTTTGTGCCCCCTACACAATCAAAGAAAGAGAAAAAAGACAAAGTAGAAAAGGAAAAAAATGAAAAGGAAACTGCTAGCAAAAAGAACAGTCATAAGAAAACCAGGTAAACTTTGATATTGTTTTGTACTGTTTAGAAAATATTACAATATTGTGATCATCATCCACCTGTAAAATTCTTAGAAAAGAGTATTAAATGTTTTGTTACTCAAATTTATTTTTATGACATTAGGTATGACATCCTGAGCAATCATGAGGAAGTGTGTGTAATATTAATACTGTTTCATTATTGTCTTTAGGACTCATGGTTAATGATCATATGGGAAAGATCCACTCAATTTGCCCTACACTCATTGCTGTTATATTTAAGCATGTGTCAGTAATAATGGATTGTAACATGCGGAAGTAGTTCTCACATAGCTGCGTGGATTTGTAGAGAATCAGATATCCAGCGCCGTGTATTTGTTGCTGGACACACAGTGCATTTATCTATACATGGGAAAATGTATGTATATATAGTTATGTTGTTAGATTTCTTAAAGTATTCCACATATGATTTTTTAAATTACCCCTCCCCCCTGTGAAATCCAGTATTCATAAACTTTAACATAGATTTGTAGAAACATCTAAAACCAGGACATGTTTACCTTTCTCTTGAAATTCAGGACATGAAGTCTGCCTTATAACAGTGACCATTTCAACAAAGAGCAAACCAAGTCACAGATGGAATATAGTTTTTGGATCTCTCTCTTCACATTTTTCATGCGGTTTCAGAGTGAGGAAAAAGTTATTTACAAATTAAATCTGAAAACTGGATGGTTTCTACTTGTATTTCAGCTCTTTACACGATTCAGATATACTCAGATGAGGGGGAAATTTCAACTGGCAGCTAGAATGTATCTGTAATTTCAGAATGTTAATTTTGCCTATTTGCATACACTGTATATATGGTGTAAACAAGATTCCAGCTTCACCATGTTATTTTATTTTCTATATTGTGCATGATCCCAGATGAATGGGCTGGAAATGATCACTGTCTTAGACAAGGGACACTGATGTACATAAGCCACATGTGGCAATCCCCCAAGTGACAGACCACAGGTGGTTCAATTCATTATTTAAATATAATTGGGAGAGGCCTATTTTACATCAAAAAAGCATTTGCTAGAAAGGGGAAGCAAAAGTCCATTTCAGTGACAAATTGTGTACCTCCCATAGTGCCTGGGGGCACAACTTGCTATTTAGAGGATGACATTTTGAGGGTGGCGCACTAAGGACAAAAATCACTCCTGGTTCCTCAGAAGCTGCCCGCTCTCCCTTAAATTTACATGAGTTTATGCATGTCACAGTAGACAATACTGTTCTGAGACCACCACAATACAGTTTCTGAGACAAACAACACACTCATGTCTTAAGTGTGGCTAATGAACTATGATTGATAACTATGGCGGGATACAGACCGCTCAAAAGGGCGGTCTCCTGCTGCCCTCATTTGTTGCACGAGGGAGCCGCAGTGGACAAACCGCGCGGCTCCCTCACACAACAAAAAGAAGCCACAAAAAGCGGCTTCTTTCTGCGGCGCCATTATGACGCCACAAGGCACCAATGGTGCACTTGCAGCGCCATAATGGTGCCGAGATGTGCGGATGCTAGGCTTCCATCACATCAAAATGGCAGCGCCCATGTGTATAGGGTGCCACCATTTTTACGCCGTCGTTACATGCGAGGGACAAGACGCGTCAGGAAGCTCCGCTCCTTGCGCGTAACAACGCCGCCCAATAGGGCCTGTCTATACAGCGCCTATATATTGTTTCTGGTCTCCATGACTCACGCATCCCATTTGTGTGAGTTCACAGATGACTGCCTGGAAAGATCACATTTACAGCTAAGTAGCCTGTTTTGACTCCATGTTGGAATATGAATTTCTACCATCAGTTTTAAGTGCATTTAATATATTTGCCAGAAAAAAACTACAATAAGTTTTTTTCTGGTAGGCACTATTACTGTACCACTTTATCTGGTAGGCACTATTACTGTACCACTTTATCAGAAATTGGTCATTCTTACCTCGCATTCAATGTCAGGTCACATGCATTTTTCACTTACACTCCTAGAGGAAATGACTGAACTGTTGTTTAAAGACCATTATCTGATTTTGCAATCTTAGTCTTCATCAAGGCTGGGGAGTTGGAGGTTCTGCTAGGGACTCATCCTGAAAGCCAGAGATTATGTTTACTACCTGAGAGAGCCATGAATAAGATAGTAACTGCCCTAAAGAAGATGCCTGAGTTCCATATTCACTAGTGGGTGAAGCAGACAGGTGGCAAGGAGCGGCCTGTGGCTGCTTCAGCTGCACCCGGCCCAGGACCACAGTGACTGCATGGCATGCTCTCAAACGAGGTCACCACCATATTCCTGGTGCTGGCAGCCGGCAGGAGTGGATTAAATCCGCTCCTGAAAGGGCTGGCTCTTGCTGGCTTGGTGTTACCTTGCCATGACTTGCAGCTGCTTTGGGGGTGTGCATCATCTAAACACCATGCCTCCAAAGCAACTGGAAGCCATTTAATTTGGTCCATCTGTTTTGGGCATAGAGCTCTTTACTACGTGCTGCAAACTAAATGGGCAGGACAAAGCTGTTTTGGTATTCTAACTCCAGCTTCAGGGAATTATTTAATTCTGCATTCTCTGTGCAACACAGGAAAAGGGACTTCTAAAGAAAATAATATTTGATCCGACATCTAACACTGTATAATGGCTGCTACATAAGTGATAGTGGCCTATATACCATTGGTAGCTACTATAAACTTCGTGCAATTGCTTTCATATATGTAAATGGCTATAGTCTACAGAAAAGTAAAACTAAAATGATCAGCAGTATCACTTCCCTTACACTTATCTTCATGGAGGACAGCATTATAATTAAAAGTCAAACTATTGGGGCGATTTAGTTTAATGCAGGTATGGGCAACTGCTTTGTTTATGTGTAAGGCCCCTCCATGGGCCACGTAATTGTTTTGAGTGCACCAGAAGTGACATCATGACAACATTTTGGCTGATTTTTGTGTTGGGACTGAGGGATGGTAAAGGTAAATCATTGCATTTGAAGTAGCCTGGGTAGTTTTAGTCTGATTTTAGATGCTCAAAAATCAGCAGAAGCAATTTAATAAATCCTTTTAAAGGATTGGGGAACTTTGAGGTTCACCAAGGAGCTTAGAGGGCCCCAAAGGTCCACTTGTGGCCTTCATTCTTCCCTCCCTTTTTAAGATGAAAGCTAGGGAGACTAAATAGAAAGTGCTATAAAAATTTTTCAATTGTGCAAGGGTATAGTTAAGACATTTTTCTCTCTCTTGAATAGTTTAGAACTCAGGTTCATCCACTGAAATTCATTGGTAAATTTTTTACATACTAAAAGTCAATTCATACATTTCACTGCCATAAGGTGATAGTATGGACCTTATCACACTAGCGAAATCTCACTAAGAAACGGGATTTAAAGTAGATTTAAATTTTAAAAACTCGACAAATGCCAGAGTGAAATAATGCAAAGATAAAGCAAAGACAAAAGGGACAAAAATGGCAACTTTTTACTTTTGGGAAGTTTTGAAAGTAAAAAGCTGCCATTTTTGCCCCTTTTGCTTTCGCTTTATCTTCACGTTATTTCACGTTGGTAGTAACGTCGTGTGATAAACTTCCCACATTTGTGGGGTTTTTTTCTAATTTAAATCCCATTTCTCAGCAGGATTTCCCTAGTGTGAGAAGGTCCTATGATAAGTAGCTAAGGCCCAAAACAGGCAGGCCAAAAGCGCTGTGCCAGCGCTGAAATCTCTGGAACCCTAATACATATGGATGGCGCCATCTTTATGTGGTGCCGTCCATACATGGTGCATGTACGTGATGCAAATTCAAATTCTTTATTACGGTCAAAGACCAGGTGCGTGATGCAAGTGTGGTGCTGTGTCTGCGCCGCCAGGCACTGCATTTGCGTCTTGGACACATCACAGTGCACTAGTGGCGCACTGGTGACATTGTCCCAGTGCACCAAAAAGAACCCAGTTTTTCCAGGTTCTTTTTGGTCCGGAGAGTCGCCGCCCAGTTTGGCTTTGGGGCAGTGTGGAGAGCCCCTAAGATGACTTTAAAGAAGGATAGTTATTCTTCATGGATTCATGGAGGATAACTTTATCAGTAGCTGTTAGTAATGACAGTACCCTGGTTCAGATGTAACATGGCTTTTTAAGCAAAAATGTACACCAGCCTTGTGTCTGTTCCTCCCCCACTGCAGCTTCTCTCCTCCTTTCTCATGTGCCACAATTAAAAATGTTCTGGCCCAATTAATCTAAACCAAGTCAGACATGAAATGAAATTGGTTAATGAACTCAGAAGGTTTTCAATTGTAATATGCCAGAAACAAGAGTGGAAGAACAATACAGGCAACAAGCCTTTAGTTTAATAAACTGAGAAGTGTTACACCTAAAATGGGTTTATATGGAACCTGTATGTTCAGAGGCAGTAAGCTATTAAATACCATTTCTGGAGAACAACATCAGGGAAAAGTTTTCAATTTTACTTTGCCTGTGGCTTTCCAAAGAAATATTTAGATGATCATTGTGCACAATGCTAGTTGGTGGATTATGGTTTGATACAACAGAGCTCTTACAATATCATCTCCAGAGTTGTATCACTTTGAGCCTGTACAGACTGACACTTTGTGCCAGCCTGCAGGCGAACTACGGCTGAACTAGGGCGGAGCATGCACACGCTCCAAGCCCTAGTTCTGCTGCCTGGGTGCCATCTTGGAGCATGCATGTACATACGGGGCGCGCTATGATGACGTCCCTCAGGCTCAGCACCCAAATGGCACTACATACAAAGGGCTTCAACATGGTGTGCGAGCGCACCAATGGCACCCCTTCGGGTATGCAAAAAGAACCTGCCGAGAAGCGGGTTCTTTTTCGTCCTTATAGAGGTCGTGGTATCTGGTTTCTGCTGCCTCAATCCGGGGCAAAAAACAGACGGCGTTGAGCCGTCTGTCCGTCAAGCCCCATAGTCTGGGACTTGCCATCAGTACTGGACTATAGATACTACATATCATAATAGTGACCCTACTTGGAGCTTCCCCACATGAAAATAACTTTCAGTGGCAGCGGCTACAACTGTAACATAGCAGCAAGTTGTGAAAAGAAAAAGGTTAAAGACAACATACCATGTTCTTTCCCCCGTTTTCTCTTTTTGATGTCCCTCCCGTATTCTTTAATGTGATGTCTCTTGAATGATGTCTTTAGACTATTCTTCATCCCACTATGCCCATCAAATGTGCTATCCCCATGTTTTGAGAACAATTCACAATGCCTATTTGGATTGTACTTGTTTTTATTAAATATTTTACTGTTAGTGAAAGTTTTATCTGTTTCCTTATATCCACAATATTGATGAACAATGTTTTCATAGGCTATGAGGATCAAGCTGTAACTCATTGGTTTGCATATATAAGATCCCAGGATCAGTACTTGACTTTTTCAGTTATAAAATTTCTGGGAACAAGGCCAGGAAAGGCATCACCTGCCTGTGAAATGAGAGGGCTGCTCATGATCCTTGTAGATAATGTCATACTAGATGAGTGATCTTACTGAAAGGCTGCTTTTTGAATCCGTCTGAGATCTGAAAATATGTTTATAGGTAAGGAACTGAAAGCACATAACCAAGCAACAAACAAAGAGGAGACATGTTCCACGTGCTCTAAGATGATCAACTGTTTATTCAGTGTTTTAAAAGCCCAGCACATTTCCACCACTCTAGGGTGGGATACAAACTGCCGCTTTGCGGCGCTTCCCCGCTGCCGCCGTTTGCTCCACGCGGGATCCGCAGCAGCCAAACCGCGCGGCTCCCGCGCGGAGCAAAAAAGAAACTCCATTTCAGAGCTTCTTCTTGCGGCGCACTTATGAGATGTCATCGTGGCGCCGGAGGAATCGGCACGTCATAGGCGCTTTTTTTTTTTTTTTTTTTTTTTTTCCAGTACATAAAGATGGTGGCGTCCATGTAGAAGGGGCGCCGCCATCTTGTACGTATAGGATACGTACTAGGGTTAGGGGGGTGCGGAAGCACCGCCCCTTCCTAACCCTAGTACGTATCCTATACGTACTATATGGCGGTTTGTATCCCGCCTAGGTTTCTTCCGCAAGGGCCTTCAAAAGAAATCACTGGAGTTGTGAACACTCTCCAAAATACAGGACCATAGAGACAGAGATAAGTTTATCTCTATGGGCCTGTATTTTGGAGAGTGTTCACAACTCCAGTGGTTTCTTTTGAAGGCCCCTGAGAAGGCCTGGTGTGGCTGAAACATGTTGGGCTTTTTAAACACTGAATAAACAGTTGGCCATCTTAAGAGCACATGGAGCTCGTCTCCTCTTTGTTTGCTGCTAAAAATATCTTTAAAAGAGGAGATGAGTTATTATTTTTAATTACCTACTTAATTTGATTGTTTATATTGTTTTAGGCCCAGGTTGAAAAACGTGGATCGAAGTAGTGCCCAACACCTGGAAGTTACTGTTGGTGATCTAACAGTCATTATTACAGACTTTAAAGAAAAAACTAAGCCACCACCTGCTTCCAGTGCAGCTTCTGCAGATCAGCACAGTCAGAGTGGTTCTAGTTCTGACAATACAGAGAGAGGAATGTCCAGGTCGTCTTCACCTAGAGGAGAAGCCTCGTCATTGAATGGAGAATCTCATTAAAATTTATTTCTTGCAGTTTCTTTAGTCTTTCCTCTCCAGAATTTGCAAATATACACAACTTCTGCCAACAGTTACCACATTTTCATGACTTGTTACCCACCATGCACGATTTGTATGTTTACTCCAATATGATTTATGCTGTTTTATACAAGTAAAGTGCAGCAGTGAAATTAAATTTCACTGCCATATGAAAAACATTTTCAGATCAACTTTTTAATCTGCATATAAAAAGGTGCCATGAAAATGTGGTTTGAATGTTCTTGATGCAGTGTTACTGGTAAGTCCATTTTCACATTTAGTTTAGTGAATTCTAACACAGCTCTTGGATTCTATACTATTGGCATGTACTGAATTAAATTTTTATAACATAGTTCAAACTGCCTAAATATGTATTATTTGAGAATTGTGAAACATAGTTATATGTATGCAAGTCAAAGATCAACTTAATCAACTATTGCTGCAAAAGACTTTTCGTAATGATTATCTTTAAAACACCTGCTGGTACTTGGTGTGGTTGAATAGGAAAAATGTTATTAAATAAAACGTTTGTATGAATTTTTGCCAATGTCTGACACACTTTACTAGATTACTGTTACAAATTATATTGCTGGCTTCTCCATTATTTTCCTCACACATTTAGAACATTTCTTGTAATGTTTACAAGCAAAAAAAAAGAGTAAATTGTTACAAGCATTAACTGTTTAGCTTTATAATTCAAGTATAGTACTACCTTGTCCTTATACACTGGTATTCTATGTTAAGGAACATTAATTTGTTCTCAAGTTATTAGGCTTTTTTGTTTTATTTCCTCTTAATCTGGATTTTATACCTAACTACTATTGATACCTTAAAATTCAAAATTAATACTGTTCCACTAGGCTTAGCCATCTTTCCTTCACCCAGAGTAGTTCAGTGTTAAAGTGATATATCAGTTCAGCTGCAGGCTGGGATCCAAAGAGGCTCTTACATTTGTAAAAGAGTTTTAGTGCAAGCTTGCGGTTTCCCTTTTCTTCTTCAGCCATGTCTCTTTGCACTGCATCAGAGACCATTCCCAAAGATCTCCTGAGTCTTGGAAGTGGGCAGTGCAGAGGACTGCAGCTAGAAGAGGTAAGCCTTGGAAGCCGAGTTTGTGCGTGAGCATGTGTGCGTGTGTGTGGAAATTCCCTGTGCAGCCTTTTGGATCCAGGCCAATGATATTAAACGTTGCACCAGAGTGAATAAATAAGCAAGTACTGTAGTGTGTATATATAACATTTGCTCCTATATCAGCCTTTTTTTTTTAAATAAAAGATCCTTTATTAAATATTATAGAATAAATCATAGGAAAAATGCAGTTCTTTCTTTTTGATATAGTTGTGAACATTTATGCATTTTAGCAATATATAGATACAGAACAAAAAAAGATTTACAGTCCCCTTCGGTATTATGTAAACTTTCCAATAAAATATTTTTATGAGTATAGGTTTTCCAGTTTTGTTTACAATCAGTTTAAATGTTTGGATGCACCAATTAAACAACCATTCATTCACTAGAAATATAATAAGAAATACATTAGGAGGGAAGATGGTTTGTAACACTAAAAAGTGTTTTTATACATAAGTGTGCCAACCAAATTAAGGGTGCTTACAGCTCAGAATGTACATTCGGTTCTAAAATGATGCTGTTTCCTGGCCTGCTGTCCTAACAATTCAGAAATCATTTATTATAACTGACCGCACAATCCTATGCATGCTTAGTCAAAAATGTCCTATTTGGTTCAGTGAGATGGCAAGATAAAATTTTATGTGACTGCAGTCTCTCACTGTAATCCTTTTAAAAGTTTTGAATCTGCAACCTGATGCTACAGCCTTTATAAGGTATGAGCCCCATGGTGCATATGAACTGACTTTTAAGTAAACAAGCTTAAAATTGCACCACACAATTATTATTTGCATCAATAATGAAAGCGTCCTAATTCATTCTCCTCTAAACTTGTTATGTCTTCCTATTGCTCCGTTACTTGCTCGCATCAGCATCATATAACCATTCTTGAAGATGCAGACTGACTCAGTAGGAATGGCTCCCTTTACTATTGGGCCATCAGCAGTAAGGACACTAAAAGAGCAAGAGAAGTTATCTAGTCAAATTATATATTTGAGGTTCTTACTTCAGGCTGTAATCTTATTCCTACTATTCTGGGAATATGTCCTGTTGAAGTCTGTGGAATTTAAATAGGTAGAATTGGGCTGTTAAAGTTTCTACACACGTCATCCAGTTATTGGTGCAAGAAGCACCATTCCCATTCTAGCAAAGAATTCACTTTTCCTCTCTGAAAGTATTTATTTTGAAACCAGTATAAAACAATAGGGTGGAAATTTTGGTAATAACTCTAACCTAAAAATATTAAGTATAACAGCCTTTCATCTAGAATATTGGAATTTTGTAGCCCCTGACAATTGTGATGTTTGCTGATTTCTTGTAGTAATGTATTTTTCTGTTTTAAACTGCAGTACTTCTACAGGCACAATGGTACTGTCTATTTTGTACGATGTTAGTTGTAAAATACACATAGTTGCATAAAATGAGTCTGATGTGATATCTAAAACTTGCATACCTCATTTCTTGGTGTTACTCTCCAAAAAACACCCAATGCTAACAAGGATATTTGAACAAACTACTACTGACATTGTTAAAATAAGATGCTATGAAACAGAATCTTCTTGCTTGGATTTCAACACCTTCTAAATAATATGTGTCAATATTAATATTGCTTTTTAAAAGCAACATTGAGAACAATACAGAAACTACAAAAATTAGTTTCCCCCTAATAATCAGGATATTAGGGTTTTTAAAAAAAATGAATTGCCTCACAGTTATCCCATGCATTGGAAAAAATGCTAGTTGAAAAATGTCTAGTAAGGAAAAAAGTAACTTCTACATGCTTCACAGACAAAAGGGTAGAGTATCCAGTTATTATATTTTCTTCATGTTTATGGGAAAACCAACTGGGAGACTTTGGGTAAGCACACTCAGGAAGGCAGTGGCGAACCTCCTCTGAATAAATCTTGCCAAGAAATCCTAGGATAGGGTTGCATAAGTTATAGTCAACTTGAAGGCATATAACAAAAACATCTGGGAAACTCACATTTCACATTAAGATCATCATCCTGTTTTGCTTAGTATAGTTTACACTGAATGGAAGTGGCTCCCCAGGATTTCTCACCCTACTTAGAAATAGTAGAGATGAAACCTGGACATGCAAAACACATGCTGCAACACTAAGATATGGCAGGTTTTTTATCTTGATTTCTTAAAATCAAGAATACAGTTTCTTTATTTTTATAATGACCATCATTAATGCACTCCCCAATCATGAATACTACCCAGGTTATCTGAACAAGCAACTTTAAGGATGTAACTAAATGTAAAAGCGGCAGCAAACATAATTTCCCAATGAATCTTTGTATTGGAGTCTAATTTCACCTTTTAACATATCACCCAATTGCACGCCCTAAGGGAAAACATATATTAAAGGCAAACTATGCTGAAGAAATAATGAGATTCTTTAATACGCTTTAAAGAAGAATGGTGGCATATTAAATATAGTGAACTTTTGAAAATATTTCCATAGTGTTACAGTATTTCCCAGTCTTAAAAAAATACTCCTTGGAAGGAGAATTTGACTAATGTCATGATTCTAAATAAAACATGTGTTAGAGTGTGACTATTTTCTCAATACAGTGGTGCCTCGGGTTATGAAATTAATTCGTTCCGTGGCACCGTTCGTAACCCGAAAAGCCTTCGTAAGCCGAATTGCCATAGGCGCTAATGGGGAAAAGCCGCGATTCCGTGCGAAAAAGCCGAAAAAAGCACCAAAAGTTTTTTCGTAACCCGAAAAAACATTCGTAACCCGAAACAATGTTTTCCTATGGGATTTTTTCGTATCCCGAAAATTTCGTAAGCTGGGTATTTCGTATCCCGAGGTACCACTGTTTATACTAATGACATTTTATCTGAGAGTTGTATTGCTGTTGACATAGCAGTGTTAAAGGTACACTGCAAAAGGCTATCAAATCAGCTGGAACTGCCTGTGATTCTGAGTAATTTGGAGGGGGGAGTACAGTTTATGCTGGTTAGATAACCTGCAGCATAAAAAGGAACTGGGGAGGAGGAGAAATATAGCAACATCTTTAAGACTAAGTGTTGTTGTTTTTTATTTTAGCATGATCTTTCATTGATATAAAACCACTTCTTCCAATGCAGTTCAGAGTATTAGTTTCAGGTTAAAAAAGCATATTTATACAGTTGTGAGAGTGGGATAGAATGAGAAGTTCTGGAATGGCAGGAGGAGTGTTCTCACAGATATCATATGGGGTTAAATCCAAGAATAATGGATTGCTCTACCTGCAATCTCGAGAATGTTAATAAGATTCAGAAAGATGCAATCATACTGTATCAACCATACTGTATCACCTTTGAAAATGTATGGCAAGGGGCTTGATTTGGACCTTTCTGGATCCTATTATATTCTATCCCACTCCCACAACTGAACAAATATACTTTATAGCAGAGTCCTTAATATCACTCTGTACTGTATCTTGAAGAACTAGGTTCATAGCCACAAAAGCTCACATTAAAATAAAAATCAGTTTATCGTAAAGGTGCCGCTACATTCTCATCCTTCCCCTCCAGTTGAATTAAAGATACAAAGCTACTACACCATCGGCCATTCAGTGTTGTAAGAATATATACTGTACTGTGGAGATGAAATCAGTCAAATTATAGATTTTAAATATTTTTGTAAGCAAAGATTACCAAATGGAGTAAATCATTTGCTGATACATACTGAAATAAAGCTGTAAAATGATGATGATGATGATGATGATGGATGGCTGTTGGCCCAATAAAGTCTTATTAGTTAGAAAACAGATTTGGGCTATAATCCTGTTAGCCAATGTAACCATCCAGGCATAAGTAGCAGTAATATAGTAATAGACATATCATGGTTGAAAATACGTAGTGTGGTAGGGAAGCGGGAATAACATAGGAAGCTGCCTGTATCAAGACAGAAAGCTGCCCTGCTTGCGGCTTCCAAAACATTCAGTGACTGATAGAACAGCTTTCTGTGGAAACAATGATGCCAAGGTATGTTTAACACTGGCTAAAGGAGAGTTATGCTGGCAAGAGGATTCCAGCCTTAAAGTTTACAACAGTGGTAAGTATAGAATTGCCCTGCCATTGCATACCATACATTTGTGTTCATTATGTTTACCACTGTTGAAAGACCTTCTGTCAAAGGTCTATTTGCTTTTCATAGCTATCAGTTTATGGATATATGCAGTGTCTAGAGTGACAAATGACCACTGAATAATATCTCAGGAAAATTATGCAGTATACAAGCGGGAATTATAAGTATCATTTTTGTTGGAAGGGGTATTAGTTCACTTCAGGAACTTCACTTCACTACTAGGAAGCATTTGAACCTACATTATCGGGATCAGAGGGAAAGGCCTGCTTTTCGCAAACATCTTCACCTAGCATATATGAGAAGTTCATACATTTTAAAAAATATTTTTGTTTTCAGAATGTATTGAAGGGTAGTTGAACTTTCAGTGGAGCAAGGATGTGGAGAAAGAGTTCTTTTGTAGTCTCTTTTTAATTGTGCATCTGACTAATTGCCACAGCATGCCAGTCTGATGAGATGATGCAAGCAAGTCTGGATTTACTGGAGAGGAACAATTATTTTCTATAAGCAGAACTCATCATACTTAGAAATGTTTCTGGAATAAAATCTATTTTGTGGCATGTTAATCCAAAAGGTACTGTACTGTTCACCAATTTATATGTTGTAAGAATACAAAATGATTTGCATTACTGAACAAGTTTATGTAGGATAAGGTACCTGTATCTCTATTTGCATGATGATATTATAAAATGAAGGGGTCAGCTTTAATGCATCTTAGATATGAAGCAGATGGCCAATAAAAAGCAGCCTCTGGCTGTGATCATGTTGGGACCGTAGTGACTGCAAGGCTTACTTCCAAAGTGGGCCGCTGCCACAGTCTCAAGCCTGCCTTAGCCAGAAACTCGGCGCAGTTTCTCACCGCTTTGGGGGTGTGCATCATGTAAATGCCAGCCCCCAAAGCGTCCAGAAGCCGCTTTATTTGGCCTGTGTGTTTCAGGCCATAGACATCCCACAAAGTGATCAAATTAAAAAGAGGTATTCATCCCTTTTTTGTTTTTGTTTATGCATTAAATTCAAAGTAGCATCACTTGTCTCTGCTACTGACTTCAAGGAGGGAAGATTGCAATGTGATCACTGTGACCAGCTGGTCTTTCTTTCCAACCAGCAACAAAGATTAATGAGGTGGAGTACGTAACAAAATACATTGCAAGTTGTGCATAGTTACTATTAACTTGAATTTCCATTTTCCCAGATTTGTTTCTTGTACCTCTATGGAAGACACATCTGAGAAGAAAAAAAAAAAAACTTGTCATGTTGAACTGCCTTTAGTCCCCAGGTTGGCAATTATGAGGGATTAGGGAGCTACTTTGCCCTGCCCAGGGAATCCTGGAAAGCTGCCCAGACCTCTTAAAAAAGAAAGAAAGAAAGAAAAGGCAGGCAGGCAGGCAGGCAGGCTGCCTCTCATGAAATGTCACCAAATGGCTATTGATATCTAGTATAAGTGAACTTTAAAGTCACTTCTTATTTTGGGGCCTCAAACAGCCCAGGGAACCCAGCAGGCAACCCCTGCAGAGCCATATGGTTAAAAAACAAATTAAAAATAGACCACAAAACAGCCCTTGGGAGCTAGATATATCCTGCACTTTCTCCATCCCACTGAAGGCTGTTCTATTTGGAGCAGCTTCCATACTGCATGCTTAAAACAAATGAGAAGTTAGCAATTATATTCACAGGGATGGCCAAAACATTTTACTTGTCTAGATGCTGCTGTCTTGTAGAATACAATCGGCTCTCAGTATCCATGAATTCTTTATCTATGGATTCAACTATCCACAGCTTGAAAATATTTTTACTATATATATAAATTTCAAAAAGAAACCTTGATTTTGCCTCCTTGACCTACTCAAGAAGGTCAAGGAGGAAAGTGCCAAGGTAGGGTTAATGCTCAACATTTTTTAAAAAATGACCCTGGAAAATCTACAAGAATTTATCCTAGCTAACAAGAAAATTAAAATAGTAAAAGATTTCCCATGTTTTGGATCAAATATTGATCTGAATGGAGACAGCATTCAAGAAATCGGAACAATACTAGGATTGGGAAGGGTAGCTACGACAAGATCATAAAATGTAAAGACCTAAGTCTTGACACTAAAGTGAGGATTATCCAAGCCACTGTATTCCCCATCATCATGTACAGAAGTGATAGCTGGACAGTAGAAAAAGCTGATAGGAAGAAAATCAACTCTTTTGAGATGTGCCGGAGATGAGAATACCGTAGATGGCCAAGAAGACAAACAAATGGGTTCTAGATCACACCTGAACTCTCCCTGGAAGCCAGGATGACTAGAATCATAGAATCGTAGAGTTGGAAGAGACCACAAGGGCCATCCAGTCCAACCCACTGCTGTGCAGGAAATCTCATTCAAAGCATCACCGACAGATGGCCATCCAGCCTCTGTTTAAAGACCTCCAAAGAAGGAGACTCCACTACACTCTGAAGGAGTGTGTTCCACTGTCAAACAGCCCTTACTGTCAAGAAGTTCCTCCTAATGTTGAGGTGGAATGTCTTTTCCTGCAGCTTGCATCATTGCTCCGGATCCTAGTCTCTGGATCAGCAGAAAACAAGCTTGCTCCCTCCTCAATATGCATCCCTTTAAGTATTTAAACAGGGCTATCATATCACCTCTTAATCTCCTTTCTCCAGGCTAAACATCCCCAGCTCCCTGAGTCGTTCCTCATAGGGCATGGTTTCCAGACCCTTCACCATTTTAGTTGCCCTCCTTTGGACACGCTCCAGTTTCTTGATATCCTTTTTCAATTGTGGTGCCCAGAACTGGATACAATATTCCAGGTGGGGCCTGACCAGAGCAGAATAGAGTGGCACTATTACTTCTCTTGATCTAAACACTATACTTCTATTGATGCAGCCTAAAATCGCATTGGCCTTGTTAGCTGCCGCATCGCACTGTTGTTGACTCATGTTCAATTTGTGGTCTACTTGGATTCCTAGATCCCTTTCACACGTAGTTTCGTTCAGCCGGATGTCACCCATCCTATATCTGTTCATTTCATTTTTCAGCCCTAAGTGCAGTACCTTACATTTCTCTGTGTTGAAATTCATTTTGTTAGCTTTGGCTCAGCTTTCTAATCTATTTAGGACATTTTGAATTTTGATCCTGTTCTCTGGGGTATTAGCTACTGCTAGTTTGGTGTCATCTGCAAATTTGATAAGTATGCCCCCAGTTCTGTCATCCAAGTCATTGATAAAGATGTTGAATAGCACTGGCCCTAGGACAGAGCCCTGTGGGCCCCCACTGGTCACTTCTCTCCAGGATGAAAAAGAGTCATTGTTGAGCATCCTTTGGGTTCAGCCAGTCAACCAGTTACAAATCCATGTAACAGTTACTTACTTTGGCCACATCATTAGGAAAAAAGAATAATTAAAAAAGACAATGATCCTGGGAAAGGAGGAAGGCAGCAGAAAGAGGAATACAGTACCACATGACAGGCACTCAATTAAAGAGGACATGGGCCTGAATTTATAGGGTCTGAGCATAGAGGTAGAGGATAGGGATCTTAGAGATGTCACATCCACAGGGTTCATCAGTTGAAGATGACTCGAGGCAGGGCACTTAACAAAAACAACATGGCAACCCCTTCCCACAAAGGTTTTCACAGGGTGACCAGATGCCCTCCTTTTGCAGGACATGTCCTCCATTTCAACCTTTTGTTCAGGGGGAATTTCAAAATTGTCTCCATTTTGAGCATGGCAAACCAGCTTGAATCTTGTATTTGAAGATGAGTGAGTGAGATTGATCCCCCCCCCCCCCCCAATTAAAAGATTACCCTGGAAATTCCTGGGACCGGTGGCAAAAACTCCTTTTAGATGACAAATATAAAAGAGTTACTGACGAAGTGGCAAAATTCCTAGTGTCAGCAATAAACACTCGTAAAGCCACCATACAAAATTAATGATACTTAGGCCCCCGAGGAAAGGAAGGGTCAGAAATTCAGTTCACAAAGAAACAGGTAAAAGTAGTTCCTTGACATGTAGTTAAATAAATATGAGAGTGAGCCTTCAGTGATGTAAATGGATTCAGGATTTACCATTAGGCTGACTTTGATTTTAACAAACACAGTGAATAGTTTTATATAAATACTGGGAAATTTTAATGCAGTTTTATCCATTTAAATGTACATTATGTGCCGTAATGTGTTTATAGTATTAATGTGTTTTAATTCCTTTTACTTGCCTGATGATTTGTCAATTGTAATAAAGGCTATGGATTGATTGAAATTATATTTAGATGAGACTTTCGAGCTTCTGTTTGGTCATGTTTGCCATTTTTTCTTGAATGTCCTCGATTTTGAGCGCACCTAGGAAGCCTGGATTTATATTTTATATATGTCTTTTTAACTTTAGTTTGGTCATATCCTCCCTTTTTCTTGAATGCCCTCCATTCTGAGCACATCTAGCCCAGAGTAACATTTTACATGAGTGCTTTGAACCTTTATTTGATCATATCCTTTCTTTTTTTGTGAATACAGTATTCTCCATTTTGAGCATGAATAAGCCTGGGTTTATATTTATTTGGCCATGTCTTTCCTTTGTCTTGAATGACCTCCCTTTTGAGCACAAACAGCCTGAATTTATATACAAGTGTTTTGAGCTTTTATTTGGTCATGTCCCCCCCTTTTTTCCCCTTTAAATGTCCTCCATTTTGAGGATGACTAGGAAGCCTGGGTTTATACTTTATAGGAGTGCTTTGAGCTTTTATTTGGCCATGATGCCCCCCTGCCATTTTTCTTGAATGCCCTCCACTTTAAGCCCGGATTTATACTTTATATATGAGTCCTTTGAGCTTTTATTTGTCCTTTTTTTTCTTGCCCTCCATTTTGAGCACGGCTAAAGATGAAGCCTGGATTTTATAAAAGTGCTTTTGTGTATTTAATTTGGTCATCATGGTTTCCTTTTCTCTCTTGAACGCCTTCCCTCCTGAGTAGGGAAGCCTGGATTCATATTTCACGTGATGAAGTGTTTGGGTCGCTTTTATTTGGTCACTTATCCTCCCTTTTTCCTTTCTTTCTCGCCCTCCATTTTGAGAAGCCTGAATGTTAGTGCTTTTCACATTAGCTTTCGTTTGGTCATCATGGCCTCCTTTTCCCCCCCACTTTGAGCACGGCTAGATTTACATCTTGGTCGCTTTGAGGTCCCTTATCCTCCCTATTTTATCCCCCTTGCCCTCCATTTTGTGGCGCCTGGTCCTCCTTGGCGCTTGGTCTCTCTGAGGTAAAAGCGGGCACCATTTTCATCACATTATGAACTGAAGGCCTCGGCCTTAATGCACCACTTTCAGGGCCTTCCTTCAGGGCTACTCCTCCTCCTCCTCTTCGCCATCTCCACCCCTTCCTTCCTTCCTTCGCCGCCTCCAGGGCTCCTCCTTAACCGGGCCTAGTTGCCTCCTCCTTCCCTTCTCCTCCTCCTCACTCCCTCCGCAGCCTTCCAGCCCGGCTCCGTGGCCTAGTGAGCGGCTGAGGAGGGGCTTCTCTTCCCGGCTAGGCCCCGGCCGTTGCCCAGCGCAGCCGCCGGGGCCTTGCGGGAGGAGGACGAGGAGAGTAATCATAATGCGGCGCCTGGTGCGAGTGGCCTTGCTCTGCCTGGGCTGCGGCCTCTGCTCGCTCCTCTACGCCTTCAGCCAGCTGGCCCTCTCGCTCGAGCAACACCGGGGCAACGGGGCTCTGCCCCTCCGGAGGCAGCTGGGCCAAGAGGAGGAGGAGAAGGCGGGCTGGCCCCAAGATAAAGGGAAGCCGCGGATGATGGGGAGGACGGAGAGGTATGATGGACTGGCCCCATGAGTCTGGGGCGATGCGGACTGAAGGAAGGGAAGGAGGAAAGCCCGCCAAACTCTCTCTCAGAGAGGATAACTTAAGACTTTGAGACTGCTTCAACTGCTAAGAGATACTGGGACTTGTAGTTCATTGTGGCGCCAGAGCTCCCTCTGACAGAGAAGGTTAAACGTCTCACGAAACTACAGTTCCCAGAATTCCCCAGCATTGAGCCAGAGCACTTAAAGCAGCCTCAAACTGGGTTGTTTCTCCACCGTGTTTTGGACCCGAGTCGACCCCTGTCATGGAGTGCTTTCTTAGAAGGCTTCTTCAGGGATGCCTTTTTTTTTAAGACTGAGAGAGTGCAGCCCAGGATTTGAACCCAGGCCTCCAGAGTCAGAATGCTGAAACCACTTGGCTGGCTCCTGCCAGACTCCCTTCAGTTTGGTTCCCAATACTGTGCCCTTTTTGAGAGGGGGTTTTGGTTTTCTTTTTGGACTTCAGCTCCCAGAAGCCTCAGCCACGTTGGCCAATAGTCTGGGGTTTGTGGGAGATGGAGTCCCCCCCAAATCCCCTTAAAGAGCACAGTTTGGGAACCACTGAGATAAAGCCTATTAAAATGTACACATTTCCATTTTTAAAAAATGATATTTTATTATAGTATTGTTAGGGGGATGGAAGTAATAGAATGTATTTAACATGTGTTATATTTTGTATTGTGTTTCATTTGATATTGTAAGCCGCCTCAATCCTGCGGAAGAGGCAGAATAATAATAATAATAATATGGGGCTGCTCCAACTGTCCCTTTTCTGTACTCCTTTCCAGCCAGCATGACATGGCCGCCTCAGTGGTCTGCTTCACAAGGATATACTACTACTACTACTACTAATATTTATATCCCGCCTCTTTGTGCAACACAACTGGGGCGGCTTACACGTTAAAATACACCATCCCAAGGTGTGTTTGTGTGCACCTTCCTTCCACTTGTCGACTTAACAGTGACCGCATGAATTTCACAGGTTTTTTTCTTATTAGTGCATAAATAATTATTAGTACAAAGGCCATAAGTAACAACAATCCTATATGTGTCTACTCTGAAGAGGACCACTGAGTTCAAGGGGATTTTTCCTTTTGGAATTTGTATGCAAAGGGATCTATCTTGTAGCACCTTTGAGGCTGAGGGTGTAGCATAAACCTTCGTAGACTTGGGCTGTGTCCGCACTGCAGAAATAATCCGGTTTGACAACACTTTAACTGCCCTGGCTCAATGCTATGGCATTCTAGAAATTGTGCTTTTGTGCGACATTTAGCCTTCTCTGTCAGAGAGCTCTGGGGCCACAGTAAATTACACTTCCCAGAATTCCATTGTATTAAAATTTAGAAGCTACTGTTCCTTTGAAGAAATGCTATAGAAATACAGAAGAATGTGAACTGGTCACCATAAAGATGCCCCGATGACTCCTTTTTGGTACACATTCACATGGGAAATCTGCTGGCTTGAATCAGTTACTGGAAATGGTCATAAGTATTTTCCACAGTAGAAAGAATTTCCTTTAAACTGAGAAAACAAAAATTACCGAGTTGCTCCCTGATGACACAAGATGAATGGCTTTGGGATGTAGGTTTTTTTACATTTATATATGTGTTACATATACTGTACCCTGTTGTTCAAATTGACTTTCTAGAATCACTCAGCCTCTAAAAATGCATTATTAAATGTAGTATCAGACACATTATTATTAAATATCAAATAAGAAGAAGCTCTCTGAGAAGAAATGTAAATGAATTCTTGCCTAAGTTCTAAGACAATCAAAAATGTTTACAACAAGTTAGGCCCCAGTGAAGAGTGGATCAACCTATGTTTATACATAGCATTTTGCTGATGGTATACTATGACTTAAAAACATTAAGGTACCAGATCTAGCCTTATCTTGGAAGCTAAGCAGGGTCAGCCCTGGTGCTACAGGTTACCTTTCAGAGGGAGGAACTGGCAAAACCACACCTGAGTAGTTCTTGAGTAAGAAAACCCTATAAAATTCATGGGGTTGCCATAAGTCGACAGGCAACATGAAGGCACATAAATGGGGAATCTGCTGGCTTGAATCAATTTACATACACACACAAAAGAGCCATCAGCAAATACTGTTGCTCACTTCACATTTGGACACCTTTCAGCAGCAAATGGAACAAACACACTGGCTTAGCCAGAGGTATCTCCAGTTGTTTCACATAATGCACTCTTGAATGGTAACCCATTTCAAGAAAGACCAGGCATCTTCATAAGAACAAAAGTTGTATATTTGCATCCCCATGCTGTGTAGAGATTGCTTTATTATTTTGTATAGTTAGTACATGTTATATCACCAGTCTGTCAACACTGGTTTTATAGTAAAATAAATGAAAATGCTTACAAAAATAGAATAGTGATTAAAATAGTAGATAATAATAAAACAGCCTGGAAGAACAGGAAGGGTGTTATCTACCATTAGAAAGATAGGAAGGTAGATATGAGAGAAACCTACAGACTAGGCTCAGTTGCTGAGAAGGCTCTATTTCCACTTGTCACCTGCTTTATTTCACATGATGAAATGATTTCAGTGAACAGGAAGGTTGAATGGTGTTTCTTTGGCTGCTCAGTTCTTAAACAGCATGGAATTTTACATGTAAGTTCCAGAAACTTAAATGTTGAATCAGCAGTCGAAATTGTATTCAGAAATGGACCATCAACCAGTGCAGTCCTTTAATCACTAGAGATGTATTTATATTCCCTGTGTCCAATTCCATTTAATAACCTAGCACTCCTATTTTGAGCTATCTGGCATTTTTCAGAATTTTAGATTTTATGGACTATTGCAGAGTTAATGAGATCAGCAGAGTGTCAATCTACATACTCAACTGACTTCTCTGGACTCCATCTTATCAATAAGGTCTCCAAGCAGAAACTTTTACTGGTAATAATAAGTAACAGAAGACCACTTCAGTGGCAGTGCAAAACCACCTCTTGAGTATTCCTTGCCTGAAAAAACCCTGCAAAATTAATGGGGCTGCTGTAAGCCATGGTATTTAATGGGGCTTATGTGAAGGTAGCCCCACTGAACATAATGAGAGTTCTGCACTAACTAAAAATCACTACATCTTAAGAGAAAACATGTGTAAGATTGCACTTTTACTGTACTTAGACTGTCTTCTGGCAGAAATGTTTCAGGGCCAGTTGGTGTGCTGTTGGTGCTTTCTACTAGCAGCTTCCAACATCATCCTTCATGGTCTTGAAATTTTATTACATATTCACATAATAATCCTTCTCTTTAAAAAAAGATTGATTTGGTAAGGTAAAATAATTAGGAATTTGTTTTATATAGTTAATTGCATTTAGTTCATTTGACTAAAATAGTGATATCTACACTGTGCAGTAGTCGATCAAATAGTTAATAGTTTAATTGTTTTCATCACCTCTAATAAGGGATATAAAATACTTTCTTGCTTTTGACAAATTAAAATATCCTGTTCTCCGGTACTGTACTTCTACTCTAAGAAATAAGAGGTAGGAAATGGGGAAACACACTATGAGGCCCTAGTTTTCTGTTGGAGCTGACACAAGCATGTAACCACTGCACTCCCTGCAAGCCCTGGTCACAGAGATGGGAGCCAAGAGAACAAAGAATGAATATTAACAGGAGGTACAAGAACTATCTTGAAATTCTCCAAGACTTGAATTTGTTTTTTGAAGGGCTCAAAATATAACACTGCTCTATTCCCTAAATGGCTTGGAAAGCCTCATTGTATTGACAGATGCAAAGCTTCTTATCCTAGATCAGCAGCCCAGGATATGAGAAGATTAGCTTTGTACAAATTACAAATCATTTGCATACAATACTGACCTGAATTGCAGGTAGCAAGCACCAGTTTGGGTCCCTGTCCAATCTAGTTGGTAAAGGCCAACAGGAGAGGTGATCACTGTTGCCTGTTTATGGTGTCACAGTTCTCCTGGAATGACAAATACCTTTCCTATATTTGCTTAGACAAACTGGTCACCTTGAATTGTGCTTGGAAGCAAATTAAGACCAAATTGTTTCAGGCATGGTTGCATATGGTCTCTAAAGCACATGTCAGAAAACAGTTTGGCCACCATGTTTTGCTGTAGTCTTTGCTTCTGAACATTTTTTAAGAGCTGATCCATTTAATGTACATCATAGTAGCCCAGCTAAGTGGAAATTATAGTGTGGATTATTGTGTGCACATCTGCCTTTCCTTATGAAAGAGCCCAAAACTAGGTAAAATAACTTGTGGCTACAATAGTTACTTGTCCTTCTAAGAACAGTGATGGGTTCAAGAGCATTCCCTTGTAACCTCAGAGGATATAAATATTACATATATAGCATATGCATTAAAAATGAAAGTGTTGCACCAGGACTGAAAATGGATATATCAAAGCCCATGTCTGCTTTTTATTTCATTTTAAGAATGGCTGATTTCCAGCACTGTTGGTCATGAGCTTAGTTCATGCTTTGCTACCACTATATATTGGAAGCTGAGCACGAAACTGATTTTGTATCTTCAGATAACTGATGATTTCAACATCTGTAAGTACATTACAGATATCTGGTCATGTCTATACAAATCTTTTGAGTCACTTCTTCCTAGTAAGATGAAATTTGTGATGCAATATTATTACTGCTGTTCTAGTTATTCTTGCAGGTAGGACTCAGGCTCTTACAGAAACCTTACCATGAAAGCAGGAAACCTGCCTGAGGTTGTTCTGATTCAATACAGTGCGCTCTAGAATAGACATGAAACAAAGTTCTGCTACTGCATCACCTCTTCATTTGTCTATTTTAAAGTAGCCTCGTATTGACTTGTTCAAGATCTGTAATTAAAAGGGGTGGAGGTTAGTTTTAAACAGGAAAGTTTGTTGTCATTTTTCATCTTAAAAGTTTGATTTAATGAGCTGCTGCAAGGGTTAGGCAGCTCATATGACTGGAAATGAGATGCTGTATCAGCTCTGGTGCAACCTGGTTACCTGTGCAGGTGTTGCTGCAAATACTTTTATTAAAGGGAGTTTCAGTTTAATACACATCAATTGTGTCATGAGAGTCATATCTTAATATCATGAAAGGCATTCAGTGTGCAAGCGCCAATTGGTCTCTCTCTATTAGATTAGTTAAATTGTGGGAAGAGCAAGGATTAGTTACTTTTTAAGCTCTCAGCACTATTTCTTGATGAGGCTTGCAGCTTTGTAATTAACTGTTTAATGGAAGTACAGTAGTTTTGTTCGAGTTATCACATAGTAGTGATACTGTCATGTCAAGTCAAGTACTGTATATTACAGTTGATTTCAGCTTATAGAAAACTGAAGGGTTGTCTATTAGATTCTCATAATGGTGATTTAAGAAATGATAACTCTTTCTTTTTCAAAGCCTGTGTTCAAGTGCTGTTGCTCAGGTCTTGTAGACTCAGGACTATGATTTCTTTGATTGCATCTATCCATCTGTAGGGCATCTTCTTCATTTCCTACTGCTTTCAACTTTACCAAGCATTATTATATTTTCCATTAAGTCATGTTATCTCATATGTCCAAAGTATGAAAGCTTCAATTTAGTCATTTTGGCCTGTTACAGACTGCCAAAATAAAGCTGCTTCGGGTCTCTTTGGAGGTATGCTGTTTAAATGATGCATGCATTCTAAGAATCCAGAAGCTGCACCAAAGCTTCACTCCAGTCCTTAGGAATGGAGTGTGGCTTTGGCGTGACCTGTGGACTCTTAGGACCCATGCATCATTTAAATAGCATACAGTGCTCCCTCGGGTTACGAAATTAATTCGTTCCGCGGCTAATTTCGTAACCCGAAAACCTTTGTAACCCGAATTGCCATAGGCGCTAATGGGAAAAAAAGCCGCGGCTCTGCCGCGGCTCCATTTAAAACAGCGCCGGCGTTTTTTCGTAACCCGAAAAAACGTTCGTAACCCGAAACAATAAATCCCTATGGGATTTATTCGTATCCCGAAAAATTCGTAAGCTGGGTAATTCGTATCCCGAGGTACCACTGTACTTCCAAAGAGACCCAAAGCAGCTTTATTTTGGCAGTCTGTAACTGGCCTTTGACTTCTAGTGGGAGTTCAGGTTTGATTTACTCTTAGACCCATTTCTTTGTCTTTTTGGTGGTCTGTAATACCCATAGGAACCCCCCCCTCCCAGCACCATATTTCAAATGAGATTATTTTTTCCCCTGTCAGCTTTCTTCACTGTCCAACATTCACTTTTATATAGAGAAAGTAAAATTACTATGGCATGGTTGATCCCCACATGCAGTGATGTATCCTTACAGTTGAGAATCTTACCTAATTCCTTCATAGCTGCTCTTCTGAGTCCTAATTTCTTGACTACAGAAGCTGTGCAGACTGCCCTTAAGGGGCGGCATAAATATTTATAAATAAGATAATCTGGCCTTTCCAGGGTGCAGTAGCCATGGTGCTGGATGCAGCACGTCACATCAGGCTGCTCTGGGGACGGAGTCAGTGTGTGCATCATGTGGATGCCATGCGCCGACTCTGTCCCCAGGCCGGCCTTTATGGCCAGTGTGCGCAGCCCCTACAGTCTGTATCTTGATTACTAGTTTCAGCCAAGATACTGAAAATCCTTAACAAATTAGATGTTTTCACCACCCAATTTAAAGATACAGTGGTACCTCGGGTTACGAAATTAATTCGTTCCGCGGCTAATTTCGTAACCCGAAAAACCTTCGTAAGCCGAATTGCCATAGGCGCTAATGGAAAAAATAGCTCTCTGCTGCCCTCCGGTGGCGGCCTTTCCATTTAAAACAGCGCCGGGGTTTTTTCGTAACCCGAAAAAACCTTCGTAAGCCGAAACAATAAATCCCTATGGGATTTTTTCGTATCCCGAAAAATTCGTAAGCTGGGTAATTCGTATCCCGGGGTACCACTGTATGTAATCAGTTGTACTTTCTGGGGTTTTTAAAAATATGCAGCCGTAACTTTGTTTTTGCACATTTTCTCTTAACTTTAATCAGTAGTTGTTCTGAGTCTTTGCTGTTTTCTGCTATTAATATGCTGCCATCCCCATGCTTTGAACTGTTGATGTTTCTTACTCCAATTTTCACATCTCCTTCCTTTAATCCTGCTTTCCACATAGTATGTTCTCTCTATAAATTAAAGAGAGAGGGTCATAAAATGTAGCTTTGTTTGACCACTTGGCTAATAGGAAACCATTCCATTTTTTGATACTCTGTCCTAACAGTGGTCCCTCACTGAGAATATAGGTTATATGCATCACAACAATCAAATGTTATGGCACTTCCATTTTTTAAAATTTCTGGATAAAGTATTTTACAGAGACAAAGATTTGGTCTACTGCATGTTGTATACAGTACACAAAAGATCCTCATTTTGCATTTTATCAGATACAGATGAACAATTTCAGTAGAAGTCTTATTCTTTGTGTCAAACAATATCCAGCTGTTATCACAGTTCCTTCTAAATATTTAGTTCAGTTAAATGTTGATCTCCAGGTTCTTAATCTTTAGGGAGTCAATGTCCCTAGTAACATTATGTGCTGTCATGTCCATTAACAATGAATGTCTTCACTGTAAAAACAAAAGGACACAAAAACAAAATACATAAAACTTCCAAACTTTGATTTAAAACAAACAAACACCTCCAAGTATTATTTCCCATTCTATGCACATGTATGTGGAAGTATATCCCATTGCAAAACCTTAAACAGCACTTAGAAGATTTCCTTCTGAATATGTTTTCATAGCATTGCCAGTTAGCAATATGCCAGTTATCAGTAGGCCTGTGCTTGGGGTTTATGCTTAACATTTATCCTGATATGATATAGATTTATGTTAGTGTATGAAATGCTACCTTCAGGCACTGATCAGTAGTAAATAACTGGATGACTTTTTATGAGCAAACAGAAAAAAACTCCATTACGACCTCTAAATGAAACAAATAATATTCACACAGGATTGTTTCTGTCTCATCCTGTTAGGTGTAAGAATGTGTCTGTATCTTACTGGAATTCCTATTGGATGCTGCCCCCTGATGTTTGTGGAAAGAACTGCTTTTGGGAAGCTGCTTGTAGGTAGGCTTTGACAGTCTTAACTGCTCAAGTAGCTCATTTTAGACATGTTAATAAGTGTCAGAAAATATATGAAATGCTGAAGAAAATACTAATTTTGGGTAAGATCCCTGGCACCTATTTTGCATCGTTCCTGTTAGGCTTTCTCATTTATAAAAGGTTCCCATTTTGAAATGCATATATTCCTGATCCAGTATGCATACAGATTGGCTGCTCAAGCAAGTCAAACATACAAATCTGCAATCAGACTGAGCCTTTACCTAATTAGAAAAAAAATGACCCTAAATCTTTGTTCTTTCATTCCATGCACTACAAAATTCTATGGGCAGATTTCTTTTGCTACTCTCTTTGACACAACTGTTTTCATTAACATTTTTGATGGAAAGTTTCTGTGTGGAGCTTAGAACTTTGAGCAGAAGATTGATACGGGGAGGAGGTGGTTTACAAGAAAAAGAAGAGCTTGCATGTCAAGGACACACACAAAGAATTACTGTTCCAAACTTGGCAATCATAGCTTTCCAGTTTGGATGTAACAAAAAACTACCATATGATTATTTAAAGGCTTCCCAGCATGTTGCTCTGAGCTAAGAAGTGAGAAAAGAAGTGTTAACAAGAAGATAGGACACATGTGCAAAATTGTGTGATTATCGTTATTAAACTAAGAGATTGTTGCCAGAACTGGCCAATGTGTTTGACAGAGGCATGCAGTTCAGTTTTACAGTGCTATTAGAGTTGGCTTAAATATGTTCACATTTCACTTTAAACTTTGTAAGGAGAAAACAAAGAGGCATAGTAATGTTTGCTTAACAGATTTTGTGAAAATCTGATTTTTAAAAAACACTCTGCCTTCAATATAGTGACAAATTTATCAATGCAGATCTGGCAGATCTGTGTTTTTTGCGAAAACTTTAAAGGCACTCAGTGAGACAGTTTTTGTTTTTATGGAGTGTGTTCTCTAACTGTAGCATGGGACTCCTGGTTAAGATGTGTATGAGTGGAACATACTGGAAAAACATAACCAGGGAACGTCTTAAATTATTTGCTGGTCAATGTTTTTGATATAACATCACAGTGAAGGTTTTGGGGGGGGGGGGGGGGCAGTTAAACTCAAAAGTGTTCCTTTTAGTTTCTTATTACTGATTATACTATGCACCACAGTCTACAATACAATTTGCTGCAGGTTAAAGAATGCTAGGCTGAGATGCAAAGTACTGCATTAATATTTCTGTCTAGTGAAAGGGCTTGCATTGTGATTCTCTGCCAGCAGACTACCATGTATAAAGCGAAGGGCTGTTGAAACTGAGAGGACATTCAGAAGATGTTTGTGATATGACAGCAAATCCTGCTGTTCGTGGGATAAGAGTTTAAACATAAGAGATGACATATAATTCAGCTGTTGATTTAATGTGTCTGCTGTAGCAATTGGTTTTATACTTAAAAATTACACAGAACAAGCACAAGCTCATGTTCCATTTCCAGGGACAGCTGCTAATACAGCCACTTCTTCATGAGGAGGCAGAGGACAGGTACTGTACTTTCTGATACCTGTTTATTTAGCAGTATACATGGTAAATACATGTTACTGGGAGGTAGGGTTAGGGTGCAAATATCAGAGACAAATAGTGCTGTCTGTAAACCAGAAGTGCTGTGACCAACTATATGACCCTGCCTGAAATGATTTTTGGGTGTTATGCCTTGAACCATTTCAGTGACTGTGATTTTTCTACTTTGTATCAGTACTGTGGTACTGAAAATGCCAAGGATACAACAGTACTGTTGTACTGAAGTAACAGGAATTGGTTGAGTTAATAAAATATTATCCTTTGAAGGATATTCAAAAATACATATGATATTGAAATCTTGAAGTATTCCTTCCTTCATTGCATTTCACATATTTAGGCCTATTTAGAGAATAGCAGACAATTACTTTGTTGACCTCGTGTATAAGTCAGGGGCAGGTTTAGGGGCCAAAATTATGGCTTTTGATATGACTCATGGATATGTTGAGGGTAAACTTAGGGCCATGGAACAAAGGATCTAAAGCAGTGGTTCCCAGACTCTGATCCTCCAGTTGTTTTGAACTTCAGCTCCCAGAATTTCTGATTGTTGGCCAAACAGGCTAGAGTTTCTGTAAGTACTGGCTAGAGTTTCTGTAAGTTGAAGTCCAAAACACCTGGGGGACCAAAGTTTAGAAACTCTGACCTAAAGGATGAAACAAAGGAAAACAATGCCAAACTTAGACAAAATCTTCTCCTTTTGTGTCGTGTCTTTTAGATTGTAAGCCTGAGGGCAAGGAACCGTCTAATTAAAAATGACAATTGTAAGCCGCTCTGATAGCCTTTAGGGCTGAAGGGCAGGGTATAAATACCATAAATAAATAAATAACTGTTTGTGCTCACACTATAGGCTGGATGGATGAGACACTAGAGGGGGTCAGTGCTCTCAGCACAGATTACGCTCTTCTCTTGCACCAGGGGATGGTTCCTGTTTTTTGAAAAATAAGAGTTAAAGTACAGCACTTACATTGACCTGTGGATAAATCAACTCAGGTGTTTGGGGGCAATTTTTTGACTAAAATTTCTAGACTTATATATGAGTATATACAGTAGATACAGAGTCAGAGCCACAAAAGATCTCTTTACTTCTACTTCCTTGATGCCCCAGTAGTCATTTCCCTGCCAAGCTTTGTTGCTTTCCTTTTCTAAGGCAGAAGCATCCTATTCTGGCTGTGAGGAAAGAATCCGACAAATGACTAGCCAGACGTGTGCTGGCAGTAGCAAGGAAGGCTAGAGAGAACAAAAGCCAGGAAATACTCACCACAACTTGGCAGAATTAAACAAAACACTGTCCTACTCATGTGTACGTTTTACAGTTGTTCATTTACTCCTCTGCCTTGCAGCAATCTCATTACTGAACCATTCTTAAGATTCCTATTATCCAAATGCGAAATAGCAAGTGTTTAAACAAGAGTTAGAGTACAAATTAGTTAATTCATGTTACACTATGGAACTGTTTGCTTTTTCTACTTGGATTAGTTCCAGTATGTCCAGATGTTTAAATTAAGCAATTAGGGAATAGTTTTTGTGGGCTTATCTGCTGGGATAGTTGATAGTTGTTGCATGGTCCAGAATTTCAGTGTTTTCAAATAGCATTTTATGCCCAGGATGGTTTATAACAGGAAAGAAGAAACCCTTAAAGTAGGGTCAGGGGGATTTCGCAGCAGACAATGAATCACTAATTAAATAGACACCCTGAGGCCTTGCCATTCAACAACAGACCAATACAGAGATTAATATGTAAATCACTTCCTTCCAACCAAGGGGCACATAGTATATATATATATCCCACTCACCCCCATGCCAGCATTCTTTGAAGATGCCAGCCACATGCTGGTGAAACATCAGGAATAAACTCTATCAGAACACGGCCACATAGCCAGAAAACCCTACAAAAAACTATGGATTCCAGCCATGAAAGCCTTCAACTTCAAATTATGGAATACATTTCTTCTTCCTGCCTTTTCCTGCTGCAGATATACTTCAGTTAATGAAGTAGGTGTATTCTACAATATTAATTCTTTAACCAAAAAATTGGTACCAGAGGCAGAAATAACATCGAAAGATATAGGTTTCTATATCTCCCAAAAGAAGAGTAGTTTATTCAGAACTATCATTAAGCACATGTAAAAAGAAACAACCAGATCATCTAAGCCTTGTACAAGTAGATAAAAACATTTTAAGCTTTATAGAGACCACTTGAAGCCCTCTTCCAAAATGCATTCAGGGATGTTTGTTTTTTGCTTTCATCAGCCTCTACTTTTCCATTTTTGAGGCCAAACCTTTTTAGCCTTGATTTTTAAAACACACACACAGGTAGCTGACGAGGCATATCTGCTCTCCCCTTTTCTCTGACAAAACCTCTTGACAGTAAAGCTTCTATTGACAAAGTCTTTTTTGCACAGCTAGCTCCCCTTTTCTCCTCATTTTCTGTCTAGCTGGAAGTTATTAGCTGCATTAGCAAAGGGTGGGTAATGAAACAGGGCAAGGGAAATAGACTTTAGGCACTGGGGATTGGAGCACTATGTCTGCAGTAAACAATGCAGTGAATACAGTTTGACCTGGCAAAGAATGAGGTCCTGCTGCAGATGATCTTCCTTTAGCTGTGTTTGCCTGCATAGAAGAGGCAAGATAAAACAGAAGCTGCCCCAAGAATCCCTTACAGTTCTTGTGTAAACAGGAAAGCTACTCATATCACAGAAGTGTATATGTTCATAGCCTGTTCATATACATTTAATACAGCATAATCATCAGGGTTACTGTTGTAAAATCATATTTTTAAATCTCTGGTCCATTTTCCAGGTACCAAAGACGATATAACTGTTTTTAATACTGTAGTAAGAAATGAAATTGTAACTATGGTATGAAAATTACATTGTCTCTTAGAAAGGATATTTAGGTATACAGTTGGCCCTCTGTTTTTGCTGGGGATCCATTCCCCCCCCCCTGCGAAAACAGAGGCTTGCACATAATCAAGTCTCATAGGCTTGAATTCCCCCCCCCCCGTGCGTGCGGCCATGTTATTGGAAATAGCAGAGGTCGTCCCTCTGCGGATATTCTGCGGATATTCGAGGTCACGGATCTCAGATCCACGAGTTAGGAGGGGTGACTGTAATTTAAAATGGGCTTATTGTCAATGAAATCTGATTATGAGTTCATGTTTTTTTTGGGGGGGAAATAAAGATGGTTCTGTAAAACATAAGTGTGTAAACTAAAAATTAAGATTATTTTGACTTTACAATGTCCCTCCCCCCAATAAACTTTACTTGATAGCAGTTGAAAACATTTTTCTTTTTGTCATTTCTCTCCGTTGTCAGATACCATCCCTAAATTTCTTTTATGTTACAAGTGTTTGTAACATAACACAAATACAGTATATAAATAATTATCTTACTCTTAAAATATAATACAGATACCATCCCTAAATTTCTTTTATGTTACAAGTGTTTGTAACATAACACAAATACAGTATATAAATAATTATCTTACTCTTAAAATATAATATAAAATACTTATATTTAACACTGAATCTTTGGAAAGCAGTACCATTTGTATTTTTTGTATTAGGTACAATATCCTGAAAACTCACCCTTCTGAAGCAATGCATTTGGCGGTGGTTGCCTGTGGTGAGCGGCTGGAGGAGACTATTACTATGTTGAGATCAGCCATTATTTTCAGCATCAAACCCCTACAGTTTCATATTTTTGCAGAGGACCAATTACATCATGGCTTCAGAGAAACAGTAAGTATTCAGTTGGTAGTGTACCATTAATTACTAACACAATTGCTTAAAGTTAATTTTACTTCTTTGACTATCTTGATCTGCTACCTTGTCTGCATGTCTGGGATAACAGAGTTTGCTCACACCTGAATCTAAAACTGAAAATGGTTGCATGTGAATACATTCTTTTTTTCTAGTTGTGATATCTCACTTGAGCAAAAAGCATATAACCTAGGTGTTTTGACAAATTTCCTGTACTCAGCCTCTTGTGAATGTGTACAGTCCAAGACCTCATCCCAATTCTGGGGTTTTAGAGGTGGATAGGAATCCAATCTCCAGAGGTGGAGATTGTACAGCAATCTTCATCTTTTGCCAACTGCAAAATGTAGAGAAAAGTAATTGGTGGCTTGGTGAATGTATGGCTTGGTCCCCTATCCAGATATTTCCTTAGACTCCTTCCGCTCTACCAACCCATGTCTGAGTTGGAGATGATGGGGAAGCAGTCTCAGCTTAGCTTTGTATTCATCAGGAGCTGTAAGTACTAGCAAAAGCTAACTTTCCTCACCTTATCCATTTCCAAATTGGTACAAAGAAGAAGAGGCATGTTGCCACAATTCTGCTGTCATTTCAGTACTTTTTATAATTAATGCTGGCAATTTTAAAGATAGCGTTTCCTATCTGCTAATGAGATGTTTGTGTAAGAGACTTTTTTTTAAAAAAAGGCAGAAGCTTAAATTTGTTTTTCAAACTTATTTAAAACATAACAAGAAGAATCAGGCACATCGCATCCCATTTGTGTAAGAGACTACTTACACAAGGAATTGCCCTGTGGGAAAGAGGAAAAACACAGGCAGGCTCCATTTCCAATAATTCAATCAATAATAGATTGTCTAACTGTTTGGTATTCGCAGTTCCCAGTTACTTGTGTGCACACAAGGTTTGGGCGTTTCTTGCTTTATACTTTCTCTCCATTTCACTAATATATGCCATTGATTGCAAGCTGTTGCTCCAAAATGTTCTTCATCCTTTTTCTTGTTGTGTACCTTCAACTCATTTCTGACTTATTTGTCATTGCCATCATCTGAGGCTGAGAGAGTGTGGCTTGCTCAAGGTCACCTAGGGGGTTTAGATGGCTGTGCGGGGATTCAAACCTTGGTCTCCAGATTCATAGTCCAATGCTGAACCCACTACACTATGCTGTCCTTCACTTCTAGTCAAGTATAATAAACCTCTCTAAAGAACATAGTTGATCAGAACATTTGCCAACTCAGGTTTGAGGTGTGTTAAATGAATTACAGTATTTAACTCATGATCATAGTAAGATGTAAAATTCATGAACTGGAAATAGGAAAAGAAAAAAAATACAAAAAATATGTAACACATCTTCACTAGCCACTGTACCTAAAGTCTCTTGCTTTCTAAACTTTTAGTTTATTTTAGTTTACTGTATCAAAATTTCATAAATAATGTACCTAATGTTACCCTGAAACCATTAGACGATCTCACTGTGCTTGTCTCTATTTCTTCCCATGGATAATAAATAAAAAGAATGTTGGAGAAAAAAAAAGGGGGGGGGGATACTACCTATATACCTGTTTAATTATGTAAATGTATTCAGATTTATTAG
Source organism: Sceloporus undulatus (assembly GCF_019175285.1). Taxonomy (NCBI): domain Eukaryota; kingdom Metazoa; phylum Chordata; class Lepidosauria; order Squamata; family Phrynosomatidae; genus Sceloporus; species Sceloporus undulatus. Next base: position 64,042,058 of record NC_056526.1, read on the forward strand.
CGGCAGATAGAGCTTCTAATGGGGTGCGATGTGCCTGATTCTTTTTGTTATGTTTTAAATGGGTTTGAAAAACAAATTTAAGCTTCTGCCTTTTTTAAAAAAAAGTCATTTACAGTCCTCCCTCTGTTTTCATGGGGAATCTGTACCAACCCTCCTTGCGAAAATGGAAAACCACGCATATTCAAGCCCTATTGGCTTGAATGGAGGCACACTCCTGCCGTGGCATGTAGATGTGCACTATAGGCGCATGCCCCATTTTAACTCCCTCCATTCGTCCCTACAGATAATGAAGGAGCGCAGATCCCAAGTCTGCGAGAATGGAGGGAGGACTGTAATCATTTTTAAACTTTTGTATTAATACTTTGTAACTGTGTTTTGTTTGAACACTATAAGCCACTTTGAATCCTGTGCTGGGAGAAAGGCAGGAAATAAAATAAATAAACCCCCTTATTGTAAAGTACTGTAGTTTTTGCTTTAACAAATATTTAATTAGTGCTATAGTTTTCAGAATTTTACTGTTTTATAGCCAAAGTGACAAGTAGGTTTGTAGGACTGCATACGGTAGTTGGATTTTTGTGCTCTTCTTGTCCTATCTCTTTAATAAGATGCTAACATTTGTAATAATGATTTTTCAGCTTGACAGTTTGGCATATCAAGAAAAGTTTAACTACACTTTATATCCCATCTCATTTCCAACTGAGAATGCAGCAGAATGGAAGAAACTGTTCAAACCTTGTGCTTCTCAAAGGCTTTTCCTGCCGGTAAGTGGTAATGATAGTTGTAGCAAAATTTGTAATGCTTTAAAAATAATTGTGACAGATCCCTTCTCCCAAGTTGGTTCTGTAGTTGTAATCTCTAAGGATCCTGCCACTCACCCTGCCTTTGTTCCCCCAATTCCTTCCTTTCTGGATTGAGTTACTGGGTCTCAGAGTGACCCTTAGTGTGGATAGGTTTGTGTGTTCACTTTGTGTTCCTTATGGCAAATGTGACCACCCCTTGATTAAGGATGAAAGAAGACAGTCAGAGTCAGAGTTAACAAACTAACAAGATAATGTGGTTTATTATATCCTCTAGAATGGTAACATGTTCCAATACTTAGTTCCAACCATATAAGGATATCCAACCTGCGTTATGAGAAATCTTGCTGTTCAATCAATTCAGTCATTCAGTACACATTCACTCCTTACTGACTCGTCCAACTGTCTCATCCAGATCAACTGTCAACCTTGTCTCCTTTCCCTCAGACACACGGTCCTGTTTTTATACTTTCTGATCCTCCACAGGACCTCTTCACAGTTTCTCTGAACTGTGATTGGCTGCCTTTAAGCCAGGTCTTCCTAGCACTTCCTTTACAGCATTTAACCTGTATTAGTAAACAGAACTTTACTTCCAAATGCAGCAATTTGATTTATTTCATATCTGTAGTTGGGTGGGAACTGTTGTTTGACTTGGTTGAAGGGAAGGCACATTGCATGAGTCAGATTGGCTCTTAAGTAAGATATTGCACCTTTTTTCATATCAGTTGAAATATAGGTGTCTGAAAGCTTTGAAGTAGATATGCAGGGACTATATGCATGCACTTGTACACATACAGTATATGTAGAAGGGCATACTGTATATATGATTGTCTGTGGTAGGATGAAGAGGCAGATGCAAGGAACACAGTATATAAAAACAAAAATGGAAGGGTCCATGTTGTTTCCATATTGTATTTATGCTTTCTCACAATTCCCCAAAAGAGACTAAATTAAATTTTGTGCTTCATGTAAAACAAAACAAACATTTACTAACTTATTTAGGAGCGTTTGCTTCCCTATTTCTTCCTGGAGTTCTTAGCAGCTTCCAAAATTAAAAACAATAAAACAGAAAACTAATAAAATCTCTAGCAGTATAACATAACTAAATGAGGAAAATGACATCAAATTATCTTGTTTTTATTTCTGGGTAGCAATAAATTTTGGAGCATAGTAAATTATCGTAAACTCATGCAGCTTGTATTTATTTTTTATGCTGAACAATTAATTCATAAATGTGAAAAAATAGGGAAAGAACACTTGTCTAAATAGCTATATATTGTACCAAACAGTGATGGATGAATATTGGACTTACCGCAATAACTTGTTAATCAAAAGAATGCTTGCTCTAACATACTGTTTGTAAAACCTCTTTTCCTTTATAGCTAATTCTCAGTGATGTGGATTCTTTGCTGTATGTTGACACAGACATCTTGTTCTTAAGACCTGTTGATGATATTTGGTCCTTCCTGAAAAAATTTAATTCTTCTCAAATTGCTGCAATGGCACCTGAACATGAAGAACCTCGTATTGGGTGGTATAATCGCTTTGCTAGACACCCGTATTATGGAAAAACTGGAATAAATTCTGGAGTAATGTTGATGAATATGACTCGCATAAGAAGAAAATATTTCAAGGTATGAAGGTTGACTCCCTCCCACAGTTTCTCAGTACTTTTTAAAGATAAAAATTGATATATTTCACTGTGACCTCATAATTGATAGAGCTAGATAGAGAGACAGAGAAATGTTTTTCCTATCATGTCCCTTAATTTGTCCTGATGAATGCCTTTTTGCTTTCTCATACTATTCTTTAGCCAGTTTTTCCCCTAGTGATCCTTCTTTATAGTATTCACTCATATCTCACTGTTATAGAAAATAAAATGTCATTTGTCTCTTATTATATAACATCCTGTGGAATCAATAATATATAATAGACGCAGTAGGTTATATTTGAGATGAGTTGTGGACTCCACACTAACCAGAAGGTGGTGCTACAAGACCATCTAATAAGTTCCCAGTTTTGTTGAAAGAAACATCCCCTCTGCTTTTGCAGGTGTGTGTATGAAGGTTTTTAAGCCACATTCTTAAAGATCAAAACCTGATATTTTCATTTCAAGTATTCTGTTTATATCCTATAGTTCTACAGTTACACTGAAAAATTAAAATTGGCAAGAAGAGACATATTTTACAGCATCCAATTAAATGGTTGTTAATAAACGTTACTGAGTACAGTGTGATTATTAAGTGATGAATACAGTACATTCTGAAATTGTTCATTCCACAGGCAGACAATTTAATACAGCTCTTCAATCTTGATTAATTTTAAATCTCTAGTTGGCAGTCACAAAATGGCTGCCACAGTGTACCTGGACACAAGCTGTGACATTTGTCAGAACCTCTTGACTTGACTGTTTTCAGTTAAAAACAAATGAGGATTTTCTAACTTTTGGTGGCTAAAATACAGCTGAAGTCCAGCACTTTGCTATTATTGTTTCCTATTCCCAACATGCCTGTGAACCCCATGGGGACCCAGAACATTCTTCAGAAGGAAAAGGATAAGGGCAGGACAGCTGGAGACTAGAGGCGTGGTACAGACCGGCCTTTTGTGCTGTGCTGGCGCCGATTTTAGTGTTAGGGAGCGTGCACCAACCGCATGCTCCCTAACCCTAGTACATGTGGGGGCTGCCATGATTGTGCAGCCCCGCCCACACATTGCACACATCGGTGACGTTGCAGCTGCACTGCGTCCAAATGGCACTGCACAGCTGTGATGCCACCGCGCCGTGTTATGGCGTTTTGCTGCATTGCAACTGCGCAGCAAACAGGAGTTGCTTCTAAGTGCTCCTTTTTTGCTGCACAGTGGTACCGCGCCATTTGGTTGCTGCGGTAATGCTGTGCAGCAAAGAGAGGCGGCCCCAGCCCACCTTTTTCAGGTGGTATGTACTGCACCTATAGTTCTGCTGCTTCTTAGCCTCCTACCAAAACTGGGAAGGAGGGAGAAAATTTGTTTACTGGTAAGCTTTGAGGACTGGAGAGAACAATGAAGAGCAGGAGAGATGTGGGAACAAGCAAAAGTAGTCAAGGAGGCTCCTATAGAAAGTGTGGGAGGGGGCGGAGGGTGGAAGAGAGGAGTGATTGAGTGGATCATATATGTGTGTTGAGAGTATGGGGTGAAAGAATGCCTAGAGTGTATGTGTGTGTTTTGTTTAGTTTTTTGGTTAAAGCAATTGTCTCTTAAAAAAAACTTCCTGGAGCCATGCCCAGTTTCTTTTTAAAAAAACAAACAACCCTAAAAACTGGTTGGGATAGATAACATTGTTCTTACAGCCTTCCAGTTTGCCTGAAGGTGAAAGTCTTTAACAGCCTCCTAAAGGTGATCAGAGATTGCCTGAGGCAGTTCTTAATTAGAAGAGAGTTTTAGAGGGTGAGTATCATTCCTGTCAATCTAAGTATTAAATAGATGTGATGTGTCCCTGCAGCATCATATGGGGACAGTGCCATTATGGACAAAATAGTAGAAGACCATGTTTGGCTTTATGGGTGGTAATCAGCATATGTATTGGAGACTGAAGATCATAAGCCAAAATATGCAAGATCTGGTGCTACATATTCATGCCTAAGTCCTTATGGCAGCATTTTAGGGCTCTGCAGATATAATAGAATATAATTAATCTTCTGAAGCAGGGATGGGGAAGTGTGTGTCCTTCTAGTTGTTGATGAATTACAACTTTGCTACTAGGATTGATGGGAGCTGTAGTTTAGCAACATTTGGAGGCAAAGGGATCTTGTAGCATTTTTGAGACTAAGAACTGGAACAGACAGCCCCAAAAAGCCGGCTTCTGGGCATCATCGGCGCACAGCGTTTAGACACCACATGTCCTGATGATTCCGGGAAGCCAGCATGAAGCTGCCCAACTGTGGATGGCTTCATGACGCTCCAGCAGTGCAGCATTTACATATTTCATGCCGCTGAGCATCATGAAGCCGCCATGGGGCTGTTTCTTTTCCATCTGGGTTCAAGGCAGATTGGGGGCTGCAGCATGTGTTTGGTGCAGCCCCAATCCGTCTTCGGAAGGGGCAGCTTCATGCCACCCCTTCCAATCTGTCTATTTCCCCCATAATTGAACGAAGTTGTTAGCATCTGAAGATGTAGGCTCAAGTCTATGAAAATTCATGCTGCAACGTCTCTTTCCAGACTAACATGGCTATGTCTTTGAACACTTGGAGGGGTAGATATTGCCTTCTGCTATTCTGTATTATTCATTTATTTTAATCCCTGACTTACTCTCAGTATGGGGTCCAGGGAAGTTCACAAGCGATCTTGCAGTGATCTGATTACCTGACATAAATGACAGCTGTTTCCAAAAGAGTCACTTTCCAGCCATCAGCTTATGTTGCCTGTGGCTTGGAAATATATGGTGACTGGGTGACTGGCAAAGTATTGTGTAGTTAATTTTTTATTGTCTATAGTTCTAAAGCAGTACATCCTCAACTATTTGGTGTGGGAAGCAGCAATTATTTTTTTCCAGTTGCCAGGAAAACCATATTTGTGCCCATTAGCTGCAGTTGTTTTTTCCTTTCCTGAAAACTCACTAGGAACCAGCAATCAGTGGTTCAGCAATCAGCACTAGTCCATAGGATACCACTTTGAATAGCACTGTTCCAAAGGGTGTTTTTTTAGATTCATGGGTGTTCTGAGCTCTCAGTTTGGAACAATTGAGGGTATGTACTTGATGCATTTAGTTGGGAATGTTTCAAGCATTCTTTTATTTAAGGGAGAAGGCTAAATTTTTAAATGTTTGTTCTTATTCAGCCTTTCTTAGGTTATTGTTCAACTCTTGTTTTTGACATTTATGTTCCCAAAATGAAGTTAAAGGCTTTGGGATTATGGTGCTTCAGTGTTAAAAGAAGGTTCCTGGGTATTATCTAATATCGCCAACATTGTTTTTATGTTTTGGATGTTGTAGAATGATATGACGACAGTTCGGTTACGGTGGGAACAAATTCTCATGCCACTGCTGAAAAAGTATAAGTTGAATATAACTTGGGGTGATCAAGATCTTCTGAACATTATGTTTTTTCATAATCCAGGTAAATTCTCTCTCTCTCTCTCTCTCTCTCTCGTGTGTGTGTGTGTGTGTGTGTGTTTAAAAGGGATGCTATTGAATCATAGAATATTTTTATCTCAAATTGGGGGTGGGGGTTGTATGCTCTTAAAGAACATTTATAATGCTAATCAGCCTGACTGAACCATCAATTCTGCTCCCAGTTCTGATAATTTGAATGTTACTGTTTGCTTAATAAATATATATTTTTGTTTATGATGCTAATATGTTTAATTAATGTGTCAGATATGTCAGAAATGAATAATAATAATAATAATAATAATAATTTGTTTTATTTATATACCGCTATTCCAAAGATCATAGCGGTGAACAGCAAGTAAGCTAATTAGCAAGTAAGCTAATTTGCCCCCAACAGTCTGGGTACTCATTTTAGCGACCTCGGAAGGATGCAAGCCTGAGTCGAGCTTGGGCCCTTTTGCTGGTCTTGAACTCGCAACCTTGTGGTTTCGAGTGAATGGCTGCAGTACAGGCATTTACCCACTGCGCCACCAGGGCTCCTTACAATAAAAGACAAACAGATGAAGAGCATGGGTCTTGTCATCTGTGAGTCACAGGGACAGGAACAGTGAGGATGTTGAGTTGGACAGTGGTGTCCTCGCTCTTAATAGATGACTAGGGCTGTCTAATTGTTAGACAGTGGGAACATGTAGTTCAAGTACAGAACTCAGCTGTTGTATGTGTGGCGCCCAATTGTGCTCCCAGATGCATGTATGTCCAATACCCAGGCTAGATGCAACCTGTTGGGCTCCAGTCATAACAGATTGGGCACCTTATCTCCAGGGATTGGAAATAAGAGGCTATTTATGGCCTGGCAAGCTGGTACAGTCAACTGAACACTGGCTTTTAATCTGGGATGCTGTTGCACTAGGTTTGCCCCTGAGTAAACTTCACAGAGTTGGGCTGTATGGCTAACTCTCATGCCCTTAGCTCCTTTCCTGTCCACAAGTGTCTGCCCTCCACCCCCAATGCAGGGTGAGTGCTATCTGGAAATGTATTTTGCAAAGTTTGAGCCCCTGAAGCCTGAATATTAAAGAAATAAATGTATCTGTTTAAAAGTAATATGTCAAGACAGCAGGTGAAATCCTGTTGACCCTAATGGCAGTGCAGCCTCATGCACGTAGCGTCACTGAAAACAACGAGGGCTGTCCCTAATGGTGGTGTGGCCACATGCATGTGCTGCCATTGGGGACAGCCTCAGCTTGCTGTCAGTGGATTCTTAAATCCATGGATGGCAAGTCCTCCAATACCAAGGTCCCACAGTATAAAAGCTGTCTCCAAAGACATGAAAATCAGGCTGTTTACAACAGTCTCCAGTAAGGGTGAACCTAACTGTCTCCAGCAGCTCTTATGCTGTGTTGATGCTGTTCCTAGTGGATAAATGCCCATATGCTTTCAGTATTAAATAGGTTATAGTAAAGGTATAATTCTTATCTAAATAGATAAGTGATTGTGGAAGAATATTATGTTCCATGGATATCTGCAGTGATACACATACCTGTGTGTTTTTGAACACAGAAAGTTCAATTACTTTCAATGGTTAGACAATATAGCAGCCTCGTAATAAATGTTTCCTAAAGTGAATATGAAATATTCCCATGAAGATGCTAATATGCTGTAAAATGAGTATATTAGTGTTCTATATGGATTGCAAAGATAATACTTGAAATGATTGGCAAAATCACAATATAGGCCTCAAACAGACAGCCCAAAAGGGCCGCCATCAGGCCGATCTGGGGGCACGGGGCATGCACATGATGCAAGCCTCTGGATTGTGCAGAGGGTGCATGGAGGCCATGCCAGGACCCTCTTAACGTGGCCCAAACTCAGCTGCAGAAGAAGCAGTTTCTTATCACTCCTTTTTGTGGCCCATTTGGAACCGAAGCAGCAGCTGCCCTCGGGACTTCGGCGACTAGTTGCTCCATATAACCAATGTGTCTAGACAGTGAAAAATCTGTGTTCCTTCCCAAAGGCAGTAGACTGGACATATATGTGTGTGCATATCAATGTTTGCCCATTTTGATAAAACAGCCTAAAAGATTATTAGGCAGCCCACTCTTTCTCTTTTGCAAAAGTAGGATGTCCAATAGATAAGAGTGCTTAAGGGAAGTGTTGATGCTAAATCTGTTTGAAGTGCCCAACTCAGTGTCACCCAGTGCTGGGGGAGGGGCAGGTCTTCTGGAGCAGGATTCTGGGGTCAGGACTTCCACAGAAACAGAGATTTCCAGGGGCAGGACTTTCCCGGAGACAGTTAAAGGCATGGAAGGGTGGAAGAGGAAGAGGAACAGGCATGTTCCTCCTCATCCCTTGCCCTCCTGTGCCTTCAACTGTCTTTGCATGCCCTCAGAGACAGCTTTGTGTGCTAGAGAGGGCACGCTTGCCATAAGTTTGCCACCACGGAACTATACTGTTCATGTGCTGGGAGCTTGGATAATCAGAAGGTGACAAGAGGGAGCTGACAAATGAGAAAGAACCCCCAGTCCCTCAGTTGAAAGAGTTGGGTGGTGAAGCACACCTGTTTCACTTCTGTGGATTGGAATTTGGCTTGTGGACCAAACATTTCTTCACCCTGCCTATATAGTATAAATGCGAGTCACAAAAAGAAGCATGCAACCAGTTCAGTTTTTCTATAATAACTGTATTGTATGTATTTTGTGTTTTGTTTTCGTTCGTCTGTTCAGAAAGCCTTTTTGTTTTTCCTTGTCAATGGAATTATCGGCCTGACCACTGTATTTATGGGAGCAATTGCCAGCAAGCTGAAAAAGAAGGAATATTCATCCTTCATGGAAACAGAGGTGTTTACCATGATGATAAGCAACCAGCTTTTCGAGCTGTGTATGATGCAATAAAAAATGTAAGCATTTTAACATTAGCTTCTAAGAGAGGACTTGAAACCAAGACTGTAAGAAGCCCTACCTAGCACAAATAACAGTGAGGAATACTGGGAGTAGTGGTCCCACAACATCTGAGGGACTGTATGATTCCCATCTGTATTCTAGGATGAAAAATAATCATTCGAAATTTAATTCAAGAATAAAACCCTTTTAACTTAAAAAATAATATTTGTATAAGAATATGTCTTGCAGTTTTAGCAGTAATTTACCCATAATTATTATCAACATGCAGAGTATACATTCTAAAGATTTTATAGTAAGTACTAATGGACAATCTATAGAAGATTTTATTGTCCAGGAACACTATATAGTGTTAGAGAAATTTTGAAAGGAAGTGAGAGCATGGGTTTACAGTTTGCAATGTCTAGCTTTAGCATAGGCGCTAATACAGAAGGTTCAGGCTCACTGATTTCTTTTGAGCAGAGTGATGGGAGGTTTGCATGTTTTCATAGTCTTTGGTGTTGCACCATATGGATCAAATCCTGGATGGTCTTAAATTGGTTTAAATCTAAACTACAGTGTAATGAATGATGCATGTAACTTTTGGCTAAAGATCAAAAATTAGGGTCTCGATCTTAGTGTTATATAGTGCTATAATAAATCAGTTTGTTACTCCAGTCTACACTGGGACTACCAGTTATGCTGTGATACTTCTGTTATTTCTGAAACTAGTTAAGTGATGCTTAGATTTTATTTCCTTCCAACATTTGTTCCTGTCTTATATTTGTATAATTTAGTTACTTTAATTTGTGTAGTTTATAATATATAAGTGCATTGCAAGTCCTTCATGCTTGGGATAACTGTTCAGCTTTCTTGTTTGGCAAATAAGGTTTCTAATAAACTATTTATCAGTATTTTGGCATACTCGCTGAAGAGCTGTAAAATGAGGCAATGTTGCTTATTTTAATGTTCATCCTATCTTGTATATAACCTTCAAAGATCAATAGTATATTTTAATGGTGCTTTGTTGCATGTTGTCATGTAGATATAAAAATGAAGAAAAGTACTATTGGGAGCATTAGAATACACTATACGAAAAGAATATGTGGTCTCATAAAAATACAATTTCTTCGTTCCTTAGAGTATCGCTAGAAAAATAGTAAGAAAAGAAAATCTCTCAGCATTATTTATGTTTAGTTTTAGTTTATGCATAATGTTCAGAAAAGATGTAGATCAATACTGACCCAAAGCCAGCAATATTAGCAAAATTATTTTATTTTGAAATGTTGGGTTTGCATATCACTTGGTTTTTCATATAGTAAAATAACCTGTAGCTCTGGAGTAATGACTGTTTTTACTTCGGGTTCCCATTAAATACTGTGTGTGCTTGTTCATAATTCAGTTTAATGAAAGTGTCCCATTTTTAATGGTACTGTAGATTATTCTTTTTGTACTGTTTCAACTCAATAAGAACCATATAATATTTTAATGAATGGCATAGTAAGGTAATTATACATATTTCAGGAAAAAGTTTCAATGTGGCAGGTATGTGATCACTAAATTAACTCTTTAATTTATGTGTCTGACACTCATTTTTAAATTTGTTTGCCAAAATGTTTCTGTTGTTTTTTCAGACCCCCCCCCCTCCCTTTTTCTGGGCTGAACCATTTTGCATTCACTTAAGTTGACAGTAATTGGATATTTTGAGCAATCAAAATGTCTTGGCAGACTTGCCAGATGAGGATTTTTATGTATTGGCCTGCATAAAGATTGTCTTCATTTTATTAGTTCTTATCTATTTATCAGACATGTTTAGATGGATACGTTTAGAAAGTGGTATTTAGTTCAACAATGGAAAGCAGTTTAAGAAAAGGTTGAATGTTGGTTTGACATTATTAATACTGTATTTCTAATTTCTTCTCTCCCAGTATACATTTGGTGACGACCTGGTGCATGGCTTGTTGCTACCTCTTGAACTGGAACTACAAAAGACCCAGCATACATACTGTGGAAGAATATATAAAGTGTTCATAAATCAGCTAACGAAAAGCATACAGGACACTGTTGACAGAAGATCGGAAAGAAGGTGATCATTTCAGGCCCTCCAAATTTCTGCCTAAAATAGGACATTTGAGGCAGCATTTATGACACCTGAAGGATGTTCGTGAAAAGAATAATGGCATATTGCTTGAATAAGTGGCTATTTATATGCCCAGATCTGCCTCCCAGTGTGAAGATACTGTTCATCTTGAAGATTCTTTCTTTTTTTTTTGGGGGGGGGGCAGGTGTAGCGAGTGTTTGAAATTCTGTTAGTACACATATTCACTACAGTGAATAAGAGTGTTGCTGAGTTTTGTATTCAGGTTTATTCAGCACAATTCACTTGTTTGTAAACCTCAAATGGATCGGATAAAAATGAAGGCTTTTATAATTCAGAAGTGACTGTACTTTGTCATGCCTGATCTAAAATTCTGCTAAACTGTGAATGTAGCAATAATGGAGTCAGCACTAACCTCACTTTAAAAGTGTGACAACAAGTTGTTTACAAAGCTCAGAAATCCTGTTTTCAAAGGAATGTGATGTGACTGATGACAATCTGTATGTGCCTTTTTTATCTCTTATTTTAAAATATTTTGACAATCATGTTTATATAGCTATAAACTGCACAGGATACATAGGACTTCCACTCTAAGCAAAAATATAGTGGAAATAAATCTTTTTTTTTCATTTGTAGTTCATTGTATATTTCTATAAACAGAATAACTGCAAGGTAAGTAGCCACACAGGCATGCTGAAAAGCTTGGAGTTGGCATGCCAGTGGCTTCTTCTTCCTCTCTATCCATGCCTCACTTTGAAATACTGAAAACTGAATTTGGAAGTTCAAGCTGTTTGGGCACATAGTCCCTGAATCACATGAGGTTGGTTATTGGTTGAGAATTACTAGCTCTGAAACTTTTAGGTTCGCTAAGTTTGCATGGTTCTTTTGGGTTCTGGCCAGTATTCTAGCATGATTGAACTATAATGCCAAAATGTTATGGCTAGATTTTTTTCATTTTCATTTTCATTTTTGTATTTTATTTTATTTTATTTTACTAAGGAGGAATATAATCAAGAATACCTAGAATATTGTTTTTAGTTATATTTGAATGAGAATTTTCTATGACTTTACTGGCCATTCTGGAAGGAAAACCCATGTTGTGAAATATGCTGGTTTTTTAAAAAATGAAGTATTATGCTAGTATATAGGTCTTAATATTTAAAACCTAGTGCATTCTTATTATTTACCAAAATCCACTAAATCATAGGCTAATGCTTTATAGAATATTATGTTACTTGTCTTTATTGGACAATTGGTTGCTTACCAAATAGTTTTTGCATATTTGGCAACAAAGCTTTAAAATATTTGCTAGAGTCTGAGCTGTTACAAACCTCTGATTTCAGTGAAGCCATAGTGGCTATTCTAACATGTGGTACACTGAGATAATATTTGTTTAGAACAATATTTTGGGCTCTGATAGTAAATACTGCAAAATATTTTATTGCATAAAATGCAACTTTTATTATAATTATGCATATAAGTATACTGTTGTAATGCCAGAGCATAGAGGGCTTTACAGATAAATTCAGCTTGCCTAGAAGGTCTATTTTGTAATGTAAGATGACATGTCAGCACCTCTGCAGCAGTTATTCAGAGCTGCTGAAAACTTGGGACTCAAAAATATGTAATGTATTCTTCATTTTGTATGCTCTAGGTGCTATGCCATAAAACAGGAACAATTGAGTAAAGGATGTATCCAGAATTTTGAAAGTTACTCACTCCTGCTATTTAGTACAGGCTGAGGCTCACTCATTCGGAATTCCACACTCTGAAATATTCCAAAATCCAAACTATTTTCATGGGTGTTTGAGATAGCGACCCATTTGCTTTCTAATAGTTCAGGCTACACAAACTTAGGCCTGTTACAGACTGCCAAAATAAAGCTGCTTCAGGTCTCTTTGGAGGTATGCTATTTAAATGATGCATGGGTCCTAAGAGTCCGGAGGTAGCGCCAAAGCCACACTCCATTCCTAAGCACTGGAGTGTAGCTTTGGTGCAGCTTCTGGATTCTTCGGATGCATGCATCATTTAAACAGCACACCTCCAAAGAGACCCGAAGCAGCTTTATTTTGGCAGTCTGTAACAGGCCTTAGTTTCAAGCACATAATTATTAAAATATTATGCATTAAATTACTTTCTCACTGTGTATATAAGATGTACACAAAACATAAATTAATTTCATGTTTAGACCTGGGTCCCTTCTCCAAGATACCTCATTATTCCAAAATCCAAAAAAATTCAAAACACTTCTGATTCTAAGCATTTCGTATAAGGGAGACTTGACCTGTATAGAATTTTAAAAGTAACCCTTTGCTTTTATACATTATAATGTTGGAAAAGTGACTTGCTATTTTATTTGTTGCATTGCTCATTAGGTTTCCGTTATTTCCTGTTTTGTTTTTTGTTTGTTTGTTTGTTGTTTTTTTTAGAAAACATTCAGGATTGATAAGAGAAAGGCATAAAACTTGAAAAAATCATGATAAATGTATCTCAGATGCCCCTTTAAAGTAATATTTCAAAATGATCATTCTTTAAACCACTAAGTAACTTCATTCACTTCACTCTTTAAAGCAGTCAGTAATTTCTTGAGTGTGTTTTCGGGCCTTAGCAGACAGGCAGGATATCATGTTGAGCCCCATAGTAACCCCTTTTTGGCTCCAAGATAACCAGCATTCATCACCTCAGTTGAATAGCTAATAATTAACTGATGGAGATTTCATGCCACGTTTATTTCTGAGTTTAGCTGACAAAAGCTGGGATGACTTAACTTCAGTTACTGTGCGTGCTTCACAAATATTTAAAAGGCAAGGATTGAAGTACACTCCATTATCTTAAAAAAATAACTTAGTAATTGACTGGAAATCACCCCAGAATCCTCTTTATCCATCTTTTAAAATGTTGTAGTACAGTGTGGCCGCGTTATACGCAGGTGTGCTATACGTGGCTTTGAGCTTATGTGCAAAGCCGTGCGTGGGGCGCAAGGGATGGCATGTCCCATTTGGATGAATGGGGTGCATAGCCATGGCATGCACTGCCGCATGCATGAGCCCCATTCACTTGTATGGGACTTGAGCATGTGCAGTATTTGGCTTACACGGGTGTGTGTGTGTCCGGAATGGATCCCCCGCGTAAGCCAAGGGCACACTGTATGTTGGTTCTAGTGAATGGTACACTTAGAGTAATGCACTTTTCACATTTTGAAATGTATCTCATTGCTCAATGAAAGACATTACTTTATCAGCTTTCTGAGTCCCCAAAATACAGATTTCAAACTCTGATAAAGCCTTTTTATTTTAATGTATTTTGACATCTTGGAACAAAGAAAAAAATTGTCTTAATTTTGAAAAGCTGGTTCTTGTGAAAACATGCTGTATTGTTACTTAAATATAGTGTGTATCAGTTCTGTTAGAAAAGGATCAAAATGGGAAGCCTGTAGACTTCCATGTAAAGCATTGTTACAAATATGTTTACATAAACTGTTTTCTATTGCCCTGTTTCTTGTTGTTCTTTTGAGACCTAACCCCTATTAGTGTATCTGATATCATTAGAAAGAGTAATTTGTTGCAAGCATCAAGGTGTTTCAGCTGAATGGAGTATGGTGTTAAAGTCCAACTAACCTATTCCACACCTTTTAGTGCAGTTTTCTCCAGCCTGTTGACTTCCAGATGTTTTGGACTTCAACTCTCTTGTTCTCCACCAGATCAAAGTTCTTCCTTCTACTTGTGAGCATTTTGCTCTTTCGTCTTTGTACTATTTCCTGACTGTAAATCAAGACGATCCAAACTGTCTGAACCTTCTTACCCACATGCACTTCAGTTTTTGGACTACTGAATTCTTCCTTTACCTCTGACTGTTCTGATTCAAATTATGTCATAGTAGCTTTAAGTACTGTATATACTCATGCATAAATCTAGAAATTTTGGTCAAAAAATTGACCCAAAAAACTTGAGTCGATTTATCCACGGGTCAATGTAAGTACTGTACTTTAAATCATAAAAATGAACCACTCCTGGTGAAAGACAAAAGTGTAGTCTGACCTCCCCTTTACTCTCTTATCCATCCACAACTTCCGGCATACACTGAAGGCTGCGCTGGAAGAAACCTTGGCATGCCAGGAAGAGGTAATGGGCGTGTGCCCACAGCGTGCGCATAAGCCCCAAGTATAATGGGGCTTGACTTTACACGTTTTTTTCCCTTATGGGGGGTGGTCCGGAAGGGATCTCTGCCTATGGGAAGGGCACACTATAGATTACATAATGAAGAACAGAGAAGTACAAATTAACTAAGGTCTTTTAGGCCAAACCCAGAACTTTGAATCTTGTTGTGACACCCTCCACCCATCCACCCGATACTCTTCCTACCATCAAGCCTGTAATTTGGCTGTTCCAAGACAATTTGACTGCTTGTGATAAAGAACAAGATGACGCTCTGTCCCGTTACAGTACAAAAGCCAACTGGACTGTCAGTTGAGTCAACATTTGTGATAGGACAACATCTTTAGGTGCACCTGAAGACAGCAAGCTAACCCAATGAACACAGGGCAAGCTGTCTCACTGGATACTTCACTGCTGTTTCCCAGTTTCAAGCCCTGTTCTCTTTCCCTTCTTATGTCCTCCAACACTGTGAGCAGAGTATTTGGAAAAGTGCAGGTAATCCCTATTGTACTTGATCCTTGCCATTATGGCAAAGAATTTTGTAGCTAAAGGATGCAGTCTTAACTCTGATGTAAGCAAACACTGCAATCTGAAGTGTAGAGTATATGCAAGAGTATTCATATGTATATGAACAGGTGAGATTTGTTCATTTATATCCTTTTCCCCCATAAGCTCATCTCTACTTTATCCTCACAGTAACTGTGACATATGTTATCAGACGGGTGAGTTTCATGGTTCAGAAAATACAGTATATATTTGGATTAACTGCCTTTAACTGCCTTTAAAATCTCAGTTAACTGCCTTTCTTTCCCTAAATTATGGGCCTGCTATTTCATGCCAGCAAATAAATGTTGTTGGGTCTGACATAGCAATATTTAATGAAAATAAAAGCTTTCTTGGCCACACCCCACCTCAGAGTTTCTACTTATTTGTAACATTCTTAGTTTTTTCATATTATTAAAATTAGAAAGCTGAGGTTTGCAATTTTTGAGGTTGGCCCGTTGCATTTTCACATCATGTTCATTTCTGCAGAGGTCAGTTTGTTCCTCATTCTTCTTTTGGTTCATTAACATCATCTCATTCACATAATTACTGACTTGGCTACAAAGGATTCATTTTTTTCTTTTATGTTCATCTCTTATGAATCTTAATATTTAGTCAGCCATTCATATACACATCTTAACAGAGCAATTCACAGTAAATCAATTTACATTTTACTCAAGCATGCATATATATATATATATATATATATATATATATATATATCCTGATTTTATATATATAAAACCTCTAAAAGTATGTAGAAATCCCTCTAAATTACAAAAGCTGGTTGAAACCGCAGGTCTTTAGGGTACTTTTTAATCTTTGAAGAAAGCAGAAGATATTAAATCAGTTTTTACTCTTAATTTGGGAATGTAGGAAATTAAAAATTAATTAAGCTGGATGTTTTATCTTTACATTGCTATCTATATTGCTATGTCTTACTGAGCAGTTGTATCTAGAGACCCATGCTACTTGAATGTTCTAATCTCAGAAAACTAGAACTCCTGCGCAAAAGATAGCAGATCCCTTGACTTCATATTTCTTTTGCATATTCAAAATGTTTCCCATCTGTGTGTCTCCCCTGTCCCCACAAGTATTGCAGTATGCTGAATCAGAACTGATTGCATATGGAACAGGAGATAGAAACTGATGTCTCTTCCTGCTTAAAGCATTCAATAGAGGTTTAGGCATGTAAATTGTGTAGACTTTTTAATTAGTTGTTTCTAAGGAATGCGTAGCTAATGACATTTGAAACTACAGTAGTAAATATCCATTTGAATGGTTATAGAAGAATCACAACTATTATTATTATTATTATTATTATTATTATTATTATTATTATTATACTCGTCCCTCCATATTTGCGGCTTTGACTTTTGCAGATTTGATTATTAACATTTTATTAACATGTTCTCTCTAGGGATATCTAAGTCTTCCAGCACAACTCTGTGGTCAGCTTTAACCAAAAGTTGCTCTGAAGGACCTAGAGATTCCTAAAGAGAACACTCTACTAGGCATTTGTAGCTCCTCCAGTTCATTTCTATGGTCAATGTCTGGCAGATGTTGACCACAGAGTTGCACTGGAGGACCTAGAGATTCCTAGACATCTGCCAGACATTGACCTTTCTCTCAGGTAAAAATCTAGTAGTTTTGTTATTTGCTGTTTTTCTACATTCATGGGGGTCCTGTGCCCCTAACCGCAGCGAACGTGGAGGGATGAGTGTACTAGCATTTGAGGAGAGAGCTAAAAGTGATTCTAAGACAGAAGGTGTATTCATGGTCAGTTTTGTTAAGTGGCACAATTCTTATTCATAAAACTACACAGTATCGTAAAAGATTAAGTGCTCATGGTAGATTTCAAAACTGCAATAAGCTAAACATTGAGGAGGATTGCATTGGAGGCCCTTCCTTGTATCCCCATCCAAAGCTGTGAATATTCTGTAATTCTCTGGATGGCATTAAGGAGAAATCCACAAACAGTTTGGATATTCCCTCCATGCCAACTTATATAGCAGGAGTCCTTAAGTCCAAAGTTATTTTCTGTTATGACAGTTGACTCCTTTGCCTTCACATCATTTTAAAAATTTCCTGCCTAGATGATGTTTTGCTCTTATGCACATAGTCAGATTAAAAATTTTAAATAATGGAGAACATGCAGAAGAGGGAAAAGCCAATGGAATAGGAATTAGTTAAGGCTGAAGCGATTCCTCCATTAGAAAGAAGATGCAGAAGTGGTGAGAGACACAGCTCCATTGATTGCTGCCCAGCAGATTATGGCCAGAAAGAATAAATTCAATGAAATTGTTGGCTGCAGACACTACACCTTTGAGATTGATAATGAAAAAATATTTAAAAGGATATTCATTTGACCCAGTGATAGTCATTTGGATCTAAGCACACCTCCAAAGTAGCCAAAGCTGCAAGTGGAGAAGCAGAAAAAATGCTGACCAATCTGTGGTCATACTTTCAAAAGTAAAGAAAAAAGAGGGACAAAAATAAAGAAAAGAGGTCTACTGTGAACAAGGAAGTTGACAGAAGCAGGAAAGGAGCAAAGAAAGGGGCTAAACACATGGGCAAAAATAACTAGCTTCCCTGCGTCTTAGGAGCATAGTATCTGCATCCTGCATGCCCCGACTTTGCCCCCAAGCCAGCATCATGCCACACGCCCTATCATAATGCAGGTGACATTATGGCGGCATAGCGTATAGATGCTGTACACCTCCAAAATGTGGGGAAACCACTTCTGCGGTGGCAAACACACCTTTTTCCTGGCACAAAAAGGAGCAGCTTTCTGCCACTTTTTTTGCTCTGGGAAAATGCTGGATTGAGGCTGTGGCATGTGGTTACCATGCCCCCGATTTGACGCTCAAAGGGCCAATCTGTTTCACCTCAAAGCCAACCTTCATTCTTTCTTGAGAAGTATCCTTGCAGAAAATCAAGGGGTGGTAAATGAATCAAAACATGCTGAGCCACATGCTTCTAGTTAAGTGATTGAAAACAATATACTTTACAAGATTGTTCTATTCTATTCTCTTCTGTTTATATGCTGGCTTTCTCCCAGAGTGCAACCCAAGGCAGCACCCAAAGAAAGAAAAATTTTAAAGCCTTCATAAAGTTTTTTAAAACAATTGAAAATCCACAGATGAAAAACATAAAATCATTTATATTTCTCAGATATATCTAAAGTAGCTCAGTGGATTCGACCCAACAGAAAATAGCTTGGTGTTGCTGACAGAATCTCCTCATATTATAACTGAAGTATCTTTCAAGGAAAAGAAGCATATTGAATGATGATGCTGAGAGACTAAAAAAGCATGTGACATTTCTTGCTGCCATCCATATATCCAGAAGCTGCCTTCCTAGCCGCACAAAACTCTAGTGTTTTCCACACTGTGCCACCACATTCGTGCAAGGAATATCTAGCAAGGAGTATCTGTCTCTTGGCTTCATGTGTACAGGTCCAGAAGACCAATAACTACTACAGTGTATGTTCTATTATGATGTATTGTCAAACAAGGCCATGAAACCATCAAAACTGAAAACATCTCAGTACTAAACATAAAGAATATGCCACAAGGAACATTGTGGGGTTTTTTCAAAAGTAATAAGCAGAAGCTTTGTGAAAGAGAAAAACGGAGAGAGAGAGAAATAGACTGCAACTGGTTGTAAGAATGAAAATGCAATGTTTTTACCTGCTGCAAATAAAATCATGGTTTCTGCAATGATCATTCTAATAAAGAGTATAATAGGAGTGTGTGTGTTTACTTATTTCTCCCTTCTTTCCAAATTTGATGAGCAACTTTAAATAAAAATGTGATGCACTTTAGGGTTTTAAAACTTGACTTAAGTCTTGGCGGTCCACAGCAATAAAATATATTTAAATGGGTCCAAGGTGAAGAAAAAGTTAAGAATCAATGATTGTAGAAGATTCTGAAACCTAAAGAACCTGAAATTTCAACTTACTGGAAACAGGTTGATTCTGAGTACAGAATATTAGTGCCCAAAACTTTGGAAGTGGACCTTAATAGGCAAATAGATGCAGCAAATTCATACATCCAGCAATGCTACTGTAATTTCAATATTGCATGTAGTTTTCAAGCTCATAAGAGCATAGGTTGCAGTCTTGTAAGGGACAGCCATTTGTCCAGCTGTTCCTAATTCTTATTTCATCTGGCAGATTGAAAATCTGTCTCTAGTATCTTGGGGCAATATTTGACATCCCTTGTATCTGATCCTGCTAACGAAATGACAGGAATTTTTTTAACCATTATCTCACTTGCCATTTATTGAACCTGGGTGTAAGGGTGCAAAGGCATCTGGTCAAATGCTGAGTTGGTCTCCTCTTATGTGAAAGCACTGGTAAAGTTTGTACATTCCACTAAGGCTTCATCCATGCTGCAGAAATAATTCACTTTGACATCACTTTAATTTGATGGCTCCATGCTATGGAATTCTGGGAACTGTAGTTTGTTGTGGCACAGAGCTCTCTGACAGAGAAGGCTAAATGTCTCAAACCTACATTTTCCAGAATGCCATAGCATTGAGCAATGGCAGTTAAAGTGGTATCAAACTGGATTACTACTGCATTGTGGATACAACCAAAATTGGTGAGCACTAGCAATTTAGCACCCTAGTTTTATTGATTTAAAAAAAAAACATATCCTCTAATTTACAGTCTCCCCCCACTATTCTCTTATAGATTCAAGAAAGAACCAGCGCATTAAATGATCAGAATGAGAAAAAGTATTTCTCCTTATATTCTCATTCTGTCCAGTTGTTCTGTATCTTCCAAGATCCTGCTTAGCTTCCGAGAAATCTAATAATAATAATCATCATCATCATCCACTTAATCACTTGGAATCCAAGCGGATTACAACAATAAAACAAGATATTGTTAAAATTTTGCTGGGTATTTAGGCAACAGCCACATGCAAAATAATAATGGAGGCCCTGTTAGGATGAAAGTCCCATTGCTTGTCTTACATTCCTGGCAAAGGTCTATTTTTCACACTCTAGATTCAGCTATAACAAGGCTGTCACCTGTTCTGCTTGCAAAGGTTGTTTTGTTGAATTGTTTTTGATGATACACACCCTTTCATCAGGCAGTACATAAAACAATCAGGTCTTTTGGTTGCAGGAGCCAGTGTAAGCTTGGAGGAAGGGGTATAGACAGTGGGAAGGAACGTGCTAGAGATTTTGGGGGCCTGGCTCATACTCTGCCTAATGATGGAAAGGGCTTTAGGCTAATATTTGATTACGCATGTTTTTATGGCTTTGATGGTAAGATTTATGTTACTTAGTATATTGTTTGTGAAAGCAGGCATAAATCTAGGAGTGTTGGATAGGCAATTTAGCCTAGCTTGTAACTGGATAATTTATTCTTGTTGGTGTCTGATGAAAGAGGCTGTGAATACTTTTCAACATGAACATGCATTAAGCAAAGTTTCTTCATCAATGAATAATGCATTTAGCTGAGAAAAGTACTGTTGAATACATAGCGGCTCTCAACATACTAACATGGAGAATGACTTTAAAAATTACATCACAGCTTGGGGCAAGAGAGCATTTTTACAAGGATATATATCATTAGCTGGGAATATGGCAAGAGGGAATATTTTTGAAGAGGGAGGAATATTTTCTTATTAATGCTCCGGCTAGTAAACTTCCATGCATATAGTGTTTTTCACCATTGTGTATGGAAATCAAATGCTAAGGTAACAATATCCACACAAATATTGCATAGTTTATAGTTTTTGTGGGTTTTTCAGGCTATGTGGCCATGTTCTGAAAGAGTTTATTTCTGATGTTTTGACAGTATCTATGTCTGGCATCTTCAGAGAGTGGGACGGACAGACAGACAGACAGACAGACAGACAGACAGACACACACACACACACACACACACACACACTGTGTGAACCTTGGTTGAGAGGAAGTGATTTACATGTTAATCTTTGTGTTGGTCTGTTGTTGAATGACAAGGCCTCAGGGTGTCAATTTAATTAATAATCCATTGTCTGCTGGGAAATCCCCCTCACTCTGGGTGGTTTTCATTTGCATGGGCTGGGTCTTGATTTTGGTGTTTTTCAGGACTGGTAGCCAAACTTTGGTGTGGTACAGACCACCCCAAAAGGGAGGCCTCCAGGTACCTGTTTTTCTGCCGAAGGGTTCTTCTAAAGCCGTGGCGGTGGCATAATGAGTATGCCAGTGGCGCACTGGTTACATAAGAGCCGTGCATCACCGTGCGGATGCTGTGAAGCGCTTACATAACAATAGTGGCACTGTTGTTACACCCTCGTCACGTGCTAGGGTTGTGGGCTTTTGGGTGTTCCGCCCCCAGGCAACCCTAGCACATCACAAAGGGCCCGTATGTACTGGGCCCTTGTTTACTTTAAGAGTTTCTTCTTTCCTATTGAAGTTGTCCAGGTGTTTATGGATTTCAATGGCTTCCCTGTGCATTCTGATTTGATAGTTTTTGGCATGGTCCAGAATTTTTCAAATAGCATTTTATGCTCACGATAGTTTATAACATGTTCTGCTACTGCTGATTTTTCTGGTTGACCCAGTCTGCAGTGTCTATCATGTTCCTTGATCCATGTTTGAACACTGTGTTTGGTGATCCCTATGTAGACTTGTCTGCAGCTGCATGGTATGCACTAAACTCCTGTGTCTCGCCTGTCCTTTGCTAAGCACAGCATTCGGTGGATTTTCTTGGTTGGTTTATAGGTTGTTTTGAGGTTGTGTTTCCTCACCAGTTTTCCTATTCTGTCTGTGGCACCTTTCATAACCCTAATCACCCTAACCCTAACCTTAACCCTTCCCTTTGGGTCTGTCTTCACACCAATGGGTTTTTCTAGGTCTAGCAGCCTTTCTGAAGTCTGAGTTGGCGTATCCATTAGCCTGTAGAGCCCAGTCCAGGTGCTTCGATTCATCTTCTGGGAAGTGGGGTTTGTAGGTCCTTTTTGTCCAGTTTACCAGTGTTTTTATTGTGCTTTCATGCAGCTGTGCTACCATTGGGGACAATGGGACTTTGCCCCCTGGGCTCCTTGAAACCAGTCTCACCACTCTCACAATGGTGGGCAGCAGTGGGCTGCCTCTTCCTCCTCCTCCTCCTCCTCCTCCTGCTGCCACTGCTGCCTTCACCTCCACTATTCCTCCTCCCTCTCTTGTTTGTTCCTTCCTCCTCCTCCTCCTCCTCCTCCTCCTCCTCCTCTTACCCCCTCCAACGCCACTGCTCTTCCTCATCTTCCCCACCTCCTCCTCCTCTGCCATCTGCTCAAAGGAAGATAGGAAAACACAGGTAAGTACAGTCAGTCCTTGAACAGCAGGGCTTCTTACCTGCCTCCCTGCCAAGGGCTCAGAAAGATAGAGAAGCCTTGCTAAGAACACAAAAAGTTAACTCAGGGCCTGCTGGGTTGCCTCCATCCCACCTCTTCCACATTTTCATCAGCCACTGGTCAGAGGGAGCCATCAATCACCCGGGAAGGAGGACTGGGTGACTGCTCACTACTTGCTTGCAAATGCTAACTACTCTGCTTGTGACATAACGTTACTAAGTTTTACATTCACCATCAAAGGGACCCCCAATTGTGAGATTATCAGTGTTGGCATAAATGGTTTCTGCTGGAAGCAGAGACTAACCATGTCACATAAAAGGTTGTGTCCTTAGTGGGGTAATAACCACTCTAAACTATTTTAAATTGTTTCATGTATTTAATATATCTACCCAGATATTTTTAATATATGTTGGAGTAGAAATATTTTGATAAATGAATAAATAAAAATAACTAGAAGTTACAGTTGCACCATATAGAAAGTGGTGTTATCCTCATTAAAATACATTTGGAATCCAATTTTGTTACATCTTCATTACTGGAAAAAAGGAGCAAATTACTTCTGAACTCTGCTCAGAAAATTTTATTTTCAGTAACACTAATTTTAGTTAAATATGCATCGGATTACAGCCACATGAAACATAATCTTGTGTATATTTATTCAGGCATAAGTTGCATTTAGTTCAATAGGGATTTCTCCTATGTAAGGATTAGAGCCTTAATGTTTAATGAGCAAACAGGTTTTTTCCCCTAATCAAGTTCTTATTTAAGTGCTTCTGGACTCAGAAAATTCAACGTAGATTTAAACAAGTTAAAGATACAGTCAATGAGTTTAAACATGCTGTTTTGCATTGAATTGTCCAGAAATGCTAGATCAGCTTCTCTCTCGGGTGCTCCCCAGATATTACAATGTACATCTCCAGTACATCTTACATAACAACAACAAACTTTATTACAGCCATTTGGCCAGCACACATCTTACATAATATATCTAGTGATAAGGTTTATAGGGACTATAAGGCACTAAATTAGGAAATGCTGTGCTAGATTATTAAGCAGCATTGGGGGGCAACATTTATTTTGGTTCCTTTTTTTGTTATTCCTGTGATAGGATCATTGTTATTTGGACAACACATGAAGACACACAACAACAACAACAACAACAACTGCTTGTCACAGAAGTTCCACCTCCTAAAGTTTCCTCTTCTGCACAACCATTGAACAGGAGCCATGTCCTGTTTTTCACCTGGAAACCTCAATTGTCATTACTATTTGCCACAGCTGCTTATTCTCCCAACTTAGAAACATCAGTTGAGGCATGGTACTTGTTCTGTATCTCCTGCAGTGAAGCCAGATAAAAGCCATTCATTCACATTCTCTGTACTGTATTCTACTTAACCCCCTTTGGGACTAATTTGCATCTTTTGCCCTTTTAGACTGCCTCCCTGGATTGCTTCCTGCTCTGGCTATATATAAAGAGTTCTTCACTGCCTGCTGTAATGGTGAGGTGCTGGAAGACAGAATTGTGCTTGTCATGCAATGTGCCCTGCATCTGTTAAGATAGCATGCATTCCTCAGGTATGGTAAAGTGTCATTCCCATCACAGATGTTGGCCAGTCTGCTGGATCCTGTATATGGAATCAGTGGAGGGAAAATGATGGCACCACCTTATCTTTGGTTTCATACAGCAAAATATCCTGGGATTGTGTGATTCTGCTGAACCACTTTCTTCAGTTCCATGAACCCAAACATTCCAACATTTTTCATCTTATTCCAATGAGTAATTGCATTGTAACGTAATGCAGCCTGTAGTGTACAATTCAAGATGGTTGTTAGATTACACTCTTTTTCTTCTTCTTGAACACCAGACAAAAGTTCCATTTCATTCCCTCTTTGTGCTGGCTTAATCTGTTGTTATAAAAAGAACCAAAACTCCTGAAAAGAAAATGGAAAGGGCATAGTTGCCATCTCATTCATTATTATAACTATGTACATGAGTCAGTACAGGTTTCTTCAAACCTCAGAATCTCTTGTGTATGAAACCAAATCTTTTATTTCTTTTTGCAAGCCATCCATACTGCCTATCATTCAGTTTGTACTAAACATATTTTTTTAAATGCATATTGTGGGCTGGAAAGCAAAACATGGAGGACTGAAAATCAATAAGGTACATCTGTGAACTTTACAGAAACTTGGAAGTAGACAGAGATTCTGTAACTGAAGCAATAAGGTGTTTTTCTCTAGAAAGCCCTTGGTAACTATATTGCTTTAAATAAAGGGCTATCTCTTCGCCAGAAAAACAGTTTTCTGAAAACATTCTTGTCTGGAAAAGAAGGATGTCTTAATATTCTTGGATCTTGCTGGGTGAGCATCTGTTCTGGTTTGGACTTTGTAGCAGTTGCTCATAAAGTAAATAACATAATACCCCAAATGTGGTCTAGTTCTTTATAATTCTGGCCTTCATTTTTGGGCACCCTTGTTACTTACCTGGCATTTAAAAGTCTACCAGAAAAAGTGCACTTTTGAGCCACCATCTTGGAAAACACCAGTAGATTAGAAACCACCTTCCACTTTCATTCTGAGCTTTACTTAAAACATTATTCTTGACTTGCCTCCAGTATATTAGAAACAATTTCTTGACCCATAACTGACTTTTCTGAATACATCAGCAGCAACAGCCCCAGCCCACTTCCCCACAAAGTGAAGGGTATGCTGGTTACCTCATACAATTTGGAAAATAAAATGCAAGCATTGCTTATTTTCATTTTTAAAATCATAGCAGCAGTTTTAGAGAAATTTAGCAGATTCGTATAGCAGACACCCACCACCCACTGTACAATTTAAATCAAGAAACTCCAGCTCCTCTATGCTAGATTATATATATATATATATATATATATATATATTATATATAATCTATATCATAGGAGGATGCTGGAGTTTCTTGTGATCCACTGCTGCACATATATATATATATATATATATATATATAATATATATATAATATTTGATATATCCAAATTCCAGTGCCTCTTAGCACTGCAGTTCTAGTGTAAGGTGTAGCATGGATCCCCATATTTACTGGTGGTCCCCATTTGATGTCTTCAAGTGGGGGACCAAAGTGAAGTGGAGCTTACTATTTTCTCCATGCTGGCATGATTTCTTGGCTGCAGAATGACTCACCTCTCTTCCTCCAGCTTCATACAATCAGGGCAGGCAGTTGGGTTTATTTTTAGTGGACGTTCAAGAAGAGACCTAGGAAGCCCAGTCTTTCATTTGGTTTGTCTATAGTGCAGTGGGACTCAATAATCTTTGAGAACTCCTGGAGAACAGGAGAAGTCCCAGCAGACTGGAGGAGGGCAAATGTTGTCCCCATTTTCAAAAAAGGAAAAAAAGAGGTTCCCAACAATTATCATCCAGTTAGTCTGATATCTATACCAGGAAAGATTTTAGAGCAGATCATTAAACAGAGAGTCTGTGACCATCTAGAAGGCAATGCCATAATCACAAAAAGTCAACATGGGTTTCAGAGAAACAAGTCATGCCAGACAAATCTGATCTCTTTCTTTGATAAAATTACCAGCTTGGTAGATGAAGGGAATGCTGTGGATATAGTATATCTTGATTTCAGTAAGGCCTTCGACAAGCTTCCCCATGACATTCTTGCAAACAAGCTTGTAAAATGTGGGCTAGACAAGGTAACTGTTACATGGATTTGGAATTGGTTGACTGGCCAAACCCAAAGGATGCTCAACAATGGCTCCTTTTCATCCTGGAGAGAAGTGACCAGTGGGGTCCCACAGGGCTCTGTCCTGGGCCCAGTGCTATTTAACATCTTTATCAATAACTTGGATGACAGAATTGGGGGCATACTTATCAAATTTGCAGATGACACCAAATTAGGAGGAGTAACTAATACTCCAGAGGACAGGATAAAAATTCAAAATGACCTGAATAGACTAGAAAGCTGGGTCAAAGCTAACAAAATGAACCTCAACAGGGGGAAATGTAAGGTCCTGCACTTAGGGTGGAAAAATGAAATGCACAAATATAGGATGGGTGACACCTGGCTGAACGAGACTACATGTGAAAGGGATCTAGGAGTCAACAGTGTGATGCGACAGCTAAAAAGGCCAATGCAATTTTAGGCTGCATCAATAAAGCTATAGTGTCTAGATCAAGAGAAGTAACAGTGCCACTATATTCTGCTCTGGTCAGGCCCCACCTGGAATATTGTGTACAGTCCTGGGCACCACAATTCAAAAAAGGACATTGAGAAACTGGAGAGTGTCCAAAGGAGGGCGACTAAAATGGCGAAGGGCCTGGAAACCATGTCCTATGAGGAAAGACTCAGGGAGCTGGGGATGTTTAGCCTGGAGAAAAGAAGGTTAAGAGGTGATATGATAGCCCTGTTTAAATATTTGAAGGGATGTCATATTGAGGAGTGAACAAACTTGTTTTCTGCTGCTCCAGAGAACAGGACTCGGAACAATGGATGCAAGCTACAGGAAAAGAGATTCCACCTCAACATTAGGAAGCACTTCCTGACAGTAAGGGCTGTTCGACAGTGGAACACATTCCCTTAGAGTGTGGTAGCGTCTCCTTCTTTGGAGGTCTTTAAGCAGAGGCTGGATGGCCATCTGTTGGGGATGCTTTGACTGAGAGTTCCTGCATAGCAGGGGTTGGACTGGATGGCCCTTGTGGTCTCTTCCAACTCTACGATTCTATGATCCTATGATTCTATGATTCATACTTTACTCTTAGGACCCCCTTTTACAGGCAGCTGTCACACCCCCTTCTAGATGTAGAATATGAATAAAAATATTTTCTTTATTTTGTGTGCATATTTTCATTTACATATTTATGTATATTCATATTTTAACATTTTATAAGGAAATAACATTATTCAAACTAGAACAGTTTTATTTAAGTAAAATCAATATTCAACTCAATTCATGTGTAAATGTCACACATAAAAAGTATGGAAAGAGGAGAAGGGTGGAGCCTCCAAGTCTTTCCCCTTCCCCCTGCGAATTCTGCCACACAATTTGAGAACCACTGTTACAGAGCATTTAAACCAGGGTTGAGTAGTGTGGCCCTGTGACTGCATGTGACAGTCAAAGTTATTTCTGTAACTCTCACCCCTGCAGATTTCCAGATTAACTGTCAGTTTCTGGCTAGAAAGAGGCTGAATTGCCTAACCTGGAATTCTCCAAGAGTGTCAATTCATCATTTAAGTAGTTTCCAACTCCCGCTATCGTTTGACATTAAAAAAATACCTATTTTGTAAAGGTGCATTACCCTAGTTTGTATTGTCAAATTTAATAACCAAGTCATTTGAATGCTTGTTTTTCCAAATAAGAAACAAAATTCCAGCCACTTACAGTTCTTTTTCTATTTTTCAGCATTTTGGCAAGTCTATGCAGACCCTGGAAGGCCCAGTTGTCTCCCAAATGTGCTGCATCCCTAGTTTAAATGCATCTCACCATGTCATCTACATTGGATTTTGGTGGGCTTTCCCCACTCCCCTTGGGTTTGATCCTAGCTAGATAGCAATATCACATTTGAGAGTATGGTTGTTGGATCTGCACCCTATTTGCTGCATTATCCTCTTTGTAAGAACATTGTTTGGCATTAGGTCAGATTTGTTTTCAGGAAGAGAACAGAGTGTGTGTCCCCACTCACCTCTGAGATCTTGAGATGATGTCTACCAGGGAGACACCAAGGACTTTATCATACTAGCCTGCTATCCCACCACAAATGCACTCATTTAAGAACTGAAACATACCAGTTTGAATAATTTCTTATCACACTTTCCCTCATGATAGTACTTTGGCAATTCATTGTCATGTGATCTGCTTTCCACACTACCAAAGGTGGGGAATGAGCTATTGGGGCTCCCAACCTCCTCCTGAAGCTCCTGTGCTTTGGGAAGATGTTGGCAGCTGTGATCACTGTTTCTCTCTCCTCCCAAAGCAGGGAGGGAGGCACAAGTAACTGGGGCTGTGAAATACCTACCAAAGCCAGCTGCTGTGTAAATGTGTTAAGGGGAAGGAGCGGGAGAGGAATAGAAGCATGGCCAGTCCTACCATGTGACTACCTGAGAAGAACTGCAGCAGAAGGAAAAGTGAAGCTGAATTCAGACAAGACAAAGGTCAAGTGGACAAAGGTGGAGGGTCCTAAACTGGGTTAGGAGATTTGTCGATCAGTCTTGGACGGGTTATGCACCCCATGAATAACTGTGTTCACAGCTTGGGGGTGCTTCTGGATCCATTGCTCCAAAGATAGCTCAGATAGATATGACAGTGATGACTGCTTACTATCAGCTTCAGCTATTAGGCCAACTGTGCCCCTACCTTGAGTTGGAGGGCTTAAAGATAGTAGTGCATGCATTTGTAACCTCAAGGCTGGACTTCTGGATTGTGCTGTATATTGGTCTACCTCTTTACCAAATTCAGAAACTTCAGCTAGTTCAAAACATAGCAGCCAGGTAGATTACTGGGAAATCCAGGAGTGAACATATTACACCAATATTAAAATCACTCTACTGGCTTCCAGTTACTTTCCAGTTTTACAATATTATAGTATTAAAAGAAGTTTCTTAGTGTGTTTCTTGTTTTTAATTCCCCTTCTGTAGAATCTGTCAGATAGGTTCTTGCAGACTTTTTGGATTCCTGGTTTTATACATTTTAATTTTATTATACAATTTATATCTTTTTCCTAAAAGGTCTGTATCAGAACAACAGGAGGAACTAAGTTCTTTCTTGTTAAAATGGGCAATTTTGTTTGACTGATTCCACATACCTAAATAATCTAAAATAATGTAGTGTGCCACTGTATACAAATAACATCTTAATTCAAATGAAATCTCAAATACTGGCCAACTATTTATCCTCTCATTGCCATTTGCAAATGGAAGCTTAAAATGTTGTCAAGTATTTCAAATGCAAGCTTTTATTCTAACCCCATGCCCTTCTTTTCCCACATTAAACTTTTTTTCCTCTCATGTCAATTGATTCACTCTCTTCTTTTTCTAATTGCATCCTTGTATCCAGTGGACAAGTTTCTGAAACAAAGTATAATTGGAAAGTCACTAATTCGTGAGTTTTCCTAATAGATATATTTGCCTGGTGCAAATTTACCCCTGGAACAAAATGAAGGTTGAATAGTCACAAGGGAAAACTCCACATTATGTTTTCTGCACTATAGTAAATTGTCTCATTTGTTTCCATCTTCATGAAGTTTAAGATCATCTGTGAGATCTGAAAGGATTTGCTGGGGTTACCCCAATAGATCGATTGTCTTTTAATTAGCATCAGTTGTTAGGAGGTGAACCAAGTGAAAGTCTAGGAAGTAACAAAGCTGTTTCAGTATTTAGTCTTTCACTTTTGAGTGTTTGGGGATATGAACTACAGAAAAATGCATTTCTAAACTGCAGATTACGCACCACAATATATATGTTTAAAACAATTTTCTTTTGAACATGGATGGTCATCACAGAATGTCATTTAAAGAGGGGTAGGCATTGCTTGTCGCCAAGGGCCAATTTCCCCATCCCATCCCA
Organism: Sceloporus undulatus; assembly: GCF_019175285.1. Lineage (NCBI taxonomy): Eukaryota > Metazoa > Chordata > Lepidosauria > Squamata > Phrynosomatidae > Sceloporus > Sceloporus undulatus. The sequence continues at coordinate 64,072,504 of NC_056526.1, forward strand.
TCTCACAGGCCACTCTCCTTCCCATGTGCCAGAATACCTCTCTTTGCCCCTGTTTCTCCTTCATTTCCACATCATTTCCTGTTGGTATTTTTAAGGAGAAATGAATGGAAAAGAAGCTACTTGATGAGAGAATTGAGTAGGTTTCTGTATGTAGGTGTTAGCATCTATTTGGAAGCATCTGGAGTGTGGTTTTTACCAACAAATCACACCTAAATTTTCTTAGTTTTGTGGTGTGTGGCGATTGTGGAGGTTTTGCTGGGAGGTTTCAGAGGCCACACTCTTGCCAACTTAGTCCTAAAGAAAAAGTGAACAAAGTAGAATTCTTTAGTTGTTACTGGACTGCAAAATCACATCACCCTTGCAAGCATAATGAATGTTCAAGATTCAGAGATTTGTAGTCCAACAGCAGATGGAGGCTTACCTTTTACATACCCCTTTCTTTAACTGTGGCATCATTTTGTTCCTTGAGATGCATGCTAACTCAACTCACATAATGCTGATAATTTCAAAGCTGGGATTTGTTTTTTGGGTTTTTTTTTTTTTTTTGGAACATACTGCAGCTTTGACTCTTCATTTTATGCATCACTTGGCTTTTTTATATTAAAATGAAAATTAGGCAATTAGTTTTGTACAACCGACAGCACAATAGATATAATCACTGATTATTTTATTTCAGCCATAAATGTGCTGTTCTCTGTCAAGATTAGTGATGGAACATGAGCAGCAGAGGGCGCCATTCCTCCCTTTTTTAAAGTGTGGAAATAAGGTATTCTTAGCAGAGCTTTTCAGAGCAACCCTATAGAGTCTTCAGCAGTGCTGCCTAAGCTAGTGGAACAATTGAAGTTATACATTTGGAATAATACTGTAAGTGTTCTCGTTTGCTTTATGGAACATAAAATCTGCACAATCCTTCTGCAAATGAAGGTGACTTTTTCAATACAGCTAGAATCTCGGTAAATTGAATATTGATTTTTTTAAATTTATAATTTTCCTTTTGGAGCAGTAAGAATAATTGTAGGATGCAACCATCACCTTTACCATAAGCATATAAAGTCACATACATTTGAAAACCAATATTGGGATATATGATAGAAATTGTAATTTAAGTCCTCAGCCATAATATGCACGCTTTGAAAAACAAAGGTAATGTGCAGCATCTCATCTGGCAACACTTGCATCAGCTTAGGTGCCATGGTCTTGTATTTTGCATTGTTCCTTCACTGTCCTCTTTATTTGAATGACAGCAGCAACTCTGAAGTTGGCATCAGTGCTGCATAGTTGTTTTAAAAATATTTTGGTTATGAAGTGGAATTGTTTTTTAATTGAATGGATATAACTGTAGAGCCAATTAAAAAAATCATATGCTTCATTGTGCCACTATCATTGTGGTATCTCTGAGGGATCAAGGGATTGTCCCTACTAATCAAAATGTTTCAGCAAGCACTGCAACCTTGCAAGCACTGTCTTTCCTTCACTACTGCTCAACAATACAAATGTGGGAATAGTACTCTTTTCCCTGATCCAATCTTATGACCTTAATATTTATGTACATTTTACACAGAACTCCATCATTTAAAGATCACATTGGAATAGAGTCCCTGAATGCCCAACTGCAGCTTGTCAGTGGTGGCAATCAATGAATCAATCAATCAATCAATCAATCACTTTATATCCTGTCACAGAGAGAAGGGGACAGGCCTGTTCTCTGCTGCCCCAAAGGGTAGGACCAGTTCTAATGGTCTGAAGTTACAGAAGACTAGATTTTGATTGAACATTAGAAGAAACTTCTTGCCAATAAGAGTTGTTCAGCAATAGAATCAATTGCCTAGAGAGGTGGTGGGATCCCCTTCTCTGGAAGTCTTCAAAAAGAGGCTGGATTGGTGGGGATGCTTTAGCTGAAGATTCTGCACTGAGCAGTGGGCTGGGTTTGATAATCAATGAGGCCCCTTTCAACTCTATAAGTCTATGACTCTAGCAGTGTTTCAGACATGCATCCATATAAGACATCACAGAAGTGTTGTCCCATTACCCCACAGATGACATTTCCCATCAGTGCCCCCCCTCCCCGCGGTGAATGATGCACTACTTACTAACTGTGGGCTGCATGCTAGAAGGGACAGAACTTTGTCTGGAAGATATTCAGTATATCAATAGTTTGATCAGAAACTTGATGAGGGAGTTCAGCAAGGGTGCTGGCTAGAGGATTTGACCAGAGACCTTTTCAGCTAACCCTTCTATGTCCTTGGCTACTGAGTGGTTCCAGTTTAGAACATATACATGTACAGCTTGGCAGGGATGTTGTACAGAACCTCTAACATCTGGAGATAACAGAATACATAGTAGTGTTGCCAGATTTTCAAAATAGTGATAAGGGACAGACAGAATTCATGAAATGCAGGTTTGACATTCAGGAAGTAGCAATTACCAAGTGTGTAATCTATATAGATACTAAATTAAATTATTGATTTCAATTAACTTATTGTTCACATTCATAAATCACACAATGCACACATTTCTGTCTTTATGAAGGCCCCATACCCCCAAATATGGGATTTTTTGGCTTCTTGTTCAGTCTATATAAAAGCTTTCCAACCCTCAGATAAGGGACATCCCTTATCACAAGGGACACCTGCCAATCCTAGCGCATAATTCCAGAGAGACTAGATTGACACTCCCTTTCTGTCTTTCCACAGGCAGGTGAAGAACTTTTTATTCTGGCAGGCCTTTGAAAATTGATTTTTTAAATAGGAAACAGGTCATTTGTGTTGTTTTTGTATTTTAATAGTTTGTTTCAACTGGTTTTGTATTTTTTTGCTAGTTCAATTACATTTTAATTCTGCAGGCTGTTAATTTTTAACCATGTTTGCTTGAACTTGGCTCTCTTGTACAGTGGTACCCCGGGATACGAAAGCAACGCGTTACGAAATTTCCGGGATACGAAAAAATTCCATAGGAAAAAACTGTTCCGGGTTACGTTTTTTTTTTGGCTTACGAAAATTTTTTTTGGTGCTTTTCGGCGCTTTTTCGCACCAAATCGCGGCTTCCAGCGCTAGCGCCTATGGCTTTTTCGGCTTGCGAAAGATTTCGGGTTACGAAGGGCGCCGCGGAACGGATTATTTTCGTAACCCGGGGTACCACTGTACTCTTTTCTTAGGAGGCCTTTCACACCAAACTAAAATTCCAAACTGACAGGATAAACCATTTTCAGTTTCAGAGGAACAGAATTTTCATAGGTTTAACACAGAGAACTCTCCATAATCTCTTTGTGTTGATTGCTAGTGGTGTTGTGAAATAAAACATGTCCACAATAAAAATGGTGTAAGCCTCCAGTTACTGTCAACACCAAATCTATGTGTAGCTTTAGGGATGATCATCGCTTTCCTGATCAGATCTTGACTCTCCTCCTCAGGCTTCTGACTTTAAAAACAAAGTAAGCCATATTCCAGGAGTTTTGAAGATATCCAACTTTAAAAAAACAATTTAAAAAACTCCACCAACCTCCCCAAACCCCATAAATATATAAAACATTACATGCATAAATAATATATAGCTACTGAAATATTTCATGGGAGAAAAACCCTAAAGAAACATAAATTACATAGTATCATTATCCATTATAATCTGTTTGATCTACAACATCAAACTAAGTTGCAAATTACTCACATTCATTAGTTAATTAGTTGTAAATACTGAATCAGGCCTAATATGATACTGGAATCTTTAATTCCCAAACATGTTGAAAGTTGATTATCCTGCACAAAATTATTTTTTAAATCTTTACTAATTCTAACTTCTGATTAGATGCTAACAATACATTTCCAGCTGATAATTATTCGACCCAAAATTTTCAGTGAACTGGGAGAAATAATAATAATAATGGGATTTGAAAGGTGCATCAGCCCTCTGAGAATTGGTGTTTCAGCAAGGGATGGAGACATCTGTCCAAAAGAGAAGAAAGAAAATTTCCACATAAGGAAAATAAAAACCAGCAAACCTACAACTCAGTTCCATTGACTTGGAAAGAAGTGTGGACTCCCATATAGAAATAGACTGACATTTCATTGTGTACCATACTGTTTACAAGGCTTGGTTTTAATGGTGGCCATGCTGACTGGGTAATTCTGAGAACTCTATTCCCCAAAAGTAACTTTTTGAAACTTTGGTTCTGTATTTATTTAATAAGAATAAGATCTTTTACAAACACGTTTAAGATAATACAAAGAATATTCCAGGTACATTTAAAGTCAGTACTAATCTAACCAAAACATAATAATAGCAACATTTGGAATGGAACAGCACTCGGCATTGGGAAGGATGCATATGGGACAAGTGAGGGGAGTACTGGCCTAGGTTAGAAAAATCATCCCCAATTATCAATACTCCCTGTATGAAATACTGACGATACAGTTCCCACTAAAATATCATAAGTAAAATGCCATTACAGTGACCAAAATTCCCAGAAAAGTCTTGAAAAATAGACATGGCATATATTCATCCCCCCAAACCCTTTAGTAAGGGCCTTTACTGTGCAGCAGATGCTGTGAATGATGAGGGTCTGTTCTCTTGTTCATTGACATGCCACAGACTTATATTTCAATATCTTCTCTCCAGTGATCTCCAATATGACAATCAGAAATATATTTGCTGTTACAGGTTCTTCTTGCACCAGAGATCGGTGGAAACATCAGTATGCTATGCCTGGATTAATAGGAGAACACACATCCATTACTTGTAGCAGCTACTGCCAGTAAAGCAGGGTTGGGGGATTTTTAGGATCGTGCAATAATACCACGATCATGAATACCTTAGGACTGTGAATATGAATCCGTTATGGATATGTGACTCTAGGTTGTTCAGGAAAATTGTGGAAATATCCACATTGTTTTTGCAAATATGTGTGTCTCTCTGTGCACATGCATGTGTGTGAATGTCAATGAATGAGTGTGTTTAATTCAAAAAGCTAGTTATGAGCTTTAAAGTCCAGGGTCCAGGCTATATGGAATACCATTATCTTACTATGAGCCTGTTTAGGTTTCAAGAACTTCAAGAGAGGTTCTTCTCTCTGACCCACCACCTTCTTAGGCTTGTTTGATGGAAGCAAGGGGATCAGTGAATGTTCCCAGATTTTGGGACTTCTTCCCTAAGTGGCTAGGATGGTTCCACCTTGTTGTTTTTCTGTTTGCAAGTGAAAACTTTCCTGTTCCAATAGATTTTAGGAACTGAGTACCAACCCTTTTTATTGGCATTTTGCTTTAATAGTGTACTGTCTTACAGATCTTTTCTGTTTTTGAGGGATTTATTTCAAAGGGTTTTAATTCTATTGCTTCATTCTGTGGTTTAGTTTTATTTTAACTGTATTTTGACAACAACTTTTTATGCAATTTGAGTCTCATTACTGGAAAAAATACAAGACGTAAATAAATGAATCTGTATATTAATATGAAATGTCTCTTATGTCTGAGAGTGGGTGTTATGTATGGATTAATATGGAAGTTTTTGTGTATGTATATGAGAAAAAGTGTGCAGGGTGGCCATATCTGTTGTTGCCACACTCACTTTTGTTTTCCCCCCACCCATTTCTCACATCACCACTTCCTCAAAGTCTTTGTCATGTGGCCCTAAGAAGTCTTTAGGTCAAAAGTGATTTCCCATTTCTGGCTCAGCTCATCACCCTTTCTGTCTGTCCCACCCAAGGGTATAGTAAAATGAGAGCATGTCACCCAACAAGAATTTTGCACCTCCATGAAATTTTTCAACATTCTCCAATTGCAGAGAGTGAGACACTGAAAATGATTCATACCCAGGACTCTTATATTTCCTGCATTCTCTTTGTAACTTTGCCACCATCTTTTCTTTGGATGGCTAAATTGTATTTCTAAATGCTTAGCTGAAATTTTAAGTTATGGCAATGCTAGAAATTTTGGGAATGGAGGAAAATTTCATAAGGGACAGAATTCTTACTGAGGCAGCAATGCCCCCATTTCCCCCCATTAACACATCCCTGTGCCTCCCCAATTTTCTTCTTTTTAAAGTTATTTGAGAAATTCTTCATGAGCAATAGCTCTGCAGAGTGTCAGAGTTAATCTTCACTTAGGTCAGATTGCAAGTATTTCCTTTTTTATATATATAAGCATACAGAAATGATTTTGTAATCTACGAACACACACGCTTCATAGCAACCTTTAAATTATATTAACAGCATTCTCACTATATTAGTCAAATCCCTGTCATTAGAAAATTGTATTTTGTAAGAGGATTGGTAATAGGATACAAAGATACTAATATGATTAAGGGATGACTTGATAATAGGATTTTTTTAAATAGCAGGGGTTTTTATTCTGCACCAGCAAAGCTCATTTCCCTAATATAATATGATGGCTTAGTACAAAAATACTCAGAACTCTGTGTCAAAACCAGGATTTAGAATCCAGAAGAAAAGTCTTAAACCTGCACTTTTCAGATTAATATATTTCAAATTCTAAAAGTGACTGAAAATATGACATCACTCCAAGCCTATGCCATAGTTTATGTACTGGATTCCTTTCTAGACCACCACAAAGTTGCAATGATGAGCACCTTCCTTTGATGAAGGGCTCCCTGTTTCTGTTGCAAGTTAAATATCTGACTTCACAATCATGTAATGGTGGTCCTTCTCCTATTTAAATAATTGGGCTATGGGCAAACTCTGTTCTTGGAAAAGTTATTTTGAGGGGCTAAACTCCAGAGTCCTCTACTTTGCAAGGACAAAATACAGTTCTGGAAACTGCAGCTGAAAAAATAACTTCCAGACTGTGTTGGTGATTCATAGTTTTGGGTTTTAGCATATTAATCTTTTGTTCGGGAACACTAGCTTCTCAACCTTTAATTGACTAGGGCATTCCATCATTATTTATCATTCTGAATCAGTTATTTTTGAATTAATTATTACATTCTAGTTCAATAATTACCACCCAGGAGCCAAGATCCAGGATCCTGTATATAGCTCATCCTAGATCCAGATTCTAAGAGATGTTCATGAGAATCGCTAGCTGACTTCAATGGATAACCAATTTCATTTAGCTGGAGATGGTCATTTATAGATTTCAACTTCATATCAGGCACAGATTTTGCCACTAGCCTTACACCCAACTTCATATTTAGGAGATTTGTTTCTATTAGATTGTTGTTAACTGCCTTTGAATCAACTTCAACTCATGGTGACTCTGTGGATGAGACACCTCTTACACACCTCTTATACACTCAGATTTCCCCCTAATTGGGAGAGCAACACCCAATGAAACTGACTCAAATTCATGCAGCTTTTGCCTATGTCCCATTGCTTGCCCCATGCCTTTCCTCCTCAGAAATGATATGGAGTTGACAAAGCTGGCTCCCAGATTGAGGCATTATCTGTAAGAATGTTTCTAAAGTCAGTGCCTGGGTCATGAAGATTTAATCTGTCTCACACCCATGAGAGAAGCCACCTCCAAGCCTGGACTCAATAGAATTCATCTTTGTAAGTGACTTGGAGTGAGTTAAGTTCTCGACCTTTATTTCTGATCAGAGACAGAAATATTTCAGATTTCCCTGTAGCTACTGGCCTTCTGAGAGCCAGCATGACATAGTGGTTTCAGTGTTGGCCTACAGCTATGGAGATCAGGGTTTGATTCCATCCTTGAGCATAACATTCCACTGGGTGACCTTGGGCAAGTCACACATGCTCAGCCTCAGAAGATGACAATGGAAACCCCCTCTGCAGAAATTTGCCAAGAAAACCCTGTGATAGGATTGTCTTAGGGTTGCCATAATTCAAAAATGACTTGGAGGCACATAACAGTAACAACAAAAACAACAAGCTGGCCTTCTAAACCAAGACAAGTAGTATGAGGGTGAGAGACGATCCTCATTCATTTTTCTGAGCACTGACAGAAGAGGACCATGGGATTTTCCTTCTCCCCACCCATGTTTTCAATCGAGAAGATGAATGGGGCAGGTTGCAATCACCAGAGGATGGTGCTTCAAGGAAGGAGTAGGGTTTTGGGAGCAAGGAGGGTATCCCACGGACCCTTCATAGTTCAAACTGAGAGCGCTCATGGGATAAATTAGTCGCTTGAGCTAGATATTCACTGCCCTTGCTCTACCAAAGAAATTGCTGAAAGCATGGAAACATTTCAGGCTTTTAGGATGACTGTAGTAGGTGTTATCAGATAAGAGGTAATGTGCAGATTGTAATTCCTTGGATACAGAAACACCTTCCCTGTCTTTCTCACTCTGTGAGAGAGACACCCAAGAAGGCTAAAAAGCTGTTTGAAGGAAAGCCTTTTGGATTTCACTCTGAATAACAATGTGAGATCTAATAACCTGAGAATTTCTTTATCATGTAGAACTAAGTGTAGCCAACTCTTTTTATCACATGAGAAGAGGAAGCTCCTTTAGTCACATCAATGCATATATACATTGGAGTTGCAGTGATTTTTTGGCTTTTCACAGAAATCTGTCACATTACCTGCTTCCTGATTCTTTTTAATGGAGATGCTGACAATCATCGTGTGTCTTTTTCTTCACCCATTAAAAATATAGCTTGACATTCTGCACTGCAGTTGTGGATTAGAATTATGGATCTGTAACTGCTCCATATTCAGAAAGACTACATAGTCTTACTATAGCTAGGCACTGTAGCCATTAAGTTGCCTGTTGACTTATGGTGATCCCATGAATTTCATTAGGTTTTCTTCTCAAATATAGCTTATCATACATAAATGTATCCCTGCCTACCTTAACAGCCAGCAGCCACATCTAGCAAAGGAAGTCTTTTCAGCAGTCCACTGTGATGTAAGGAGGAGGATTGATGAGCAAGGCTATGACAATAAGAAGCCAGATCCCTCTTGCAATTCCTTGTCACAGCCTCACTTGCTGATGGAAGAGGGCTTAAAATATCCTCCTCCCTGCACCCCAGTCAGCAACTGAAGAGACCTCCTTCTCTCAGTGTTGCTGCTGACTGTTAAAGTGGGCTTGAGGGGTTGGGCCAAGAGATATTACTTAGTTACATATATGCATTACAGTTACAGAATCATAACCCTGAGTTATAGATACACAGTTATTCCATATTCAGTAAGGTTACTAACGCTCGGGAAGACTGCCAAAAAACAGCAGTCTGCTGGCACCCGTTTTTGCTCCTCAGGGATGGCGCAGCCCCCAAATGGTGCACTGCCACTGTGGAGCAAAAAGAACCCAGAATTTCTGGGTTCTTTGTGCGATGCTGCAGTGATGTTGCGAGTGCGCCATTGGTGCACTTGTGATGTAAGCACCTGGTGGAGCTGTGCGGATGACGTGCGGAACTTACATCACAATGGCGGTGCCTGTGTACATGGGGTGCTGCCATTGTTACGCTGCCGCCATGTAGTAGGGTTGCAGGGAGTGTGGTCACTCCGCCCCCGGGCAACTCTACTACATGTCCAGGCCGGCGCAAAGCACCTGTCTGGATCAGGCCCTAGTTATATATATATGTATTGTGGTTGTGGATTCATAACACGTATGCTCTGATACGTGTATGAGCTACACACACACACACACACACACACACACACAGAGCTACGTAGCTAAGAAGCTGAGACAGAATATTGTCAATAGCATTTATATATTAGGACTGTGATGTACCATTGGAGCACAATGTGCCAGTGGATGCAGAAAAAAATTGTTTGCCTTGCTGCTTAAATAGACCCATGTATTTTGTACTTCTCAAGCTAATATGAAAATGAGAACACCTTTATACTTTAGAGTGCACATATGTCTGAATTTTGAGATCTTGTTCTGAGTGCAAAATTTGTAAGATGTTTATTTTATGGAAAATTGCAGAAATGAATATACATAAAGAAGGTCAGCTGAGGTATAAATCCACCACTATTAGGTCCTCACATCTTAGAATCACTATGTACAAGAAAAAACAAATATTCCATAGTATTTTCTCCATATTTGAACATCTCAAATTGTTGTAGAAGAATTTTTTTGTGGATAAAAATATGGGATTTTGTTGCAAAACCCTGTTTTTTACACTTTTTTCTTGCATCAGAAACCCGCATGTTTTTCTCCACAGAACAATTCTTTCACGACAATTTGGGACTTTGAATACAAGGAAAAAATGGACAACATTCTTGCTGATCTATTATTCTTCCTGAGATGGTTTCCCAACTGTTAGGAAACCCCTCAGAAAACAACAACATTGGAATGACTATTCATTCCACTCCTAAGAAAATATGTGCTATACTGTGTATATTGATGGATGGAAACTGTATGTGAAATTGGTCAAGGCCCCTACTGCAGTGTTCAGATCCCCACCGCCCCCAATTTTAAATAACCAGTCCCCAAATGGAGAATAGCATCCCCAGAAGTCTTGGGGTGTTTGTGTGCATGTCTGTGCAGTTCTCTTTTTAAAGGATAGTTTGGTTCCTGGTATTTTTCTTTTGAATTTAATTTAGACTTTAGAAAAATCAATCTGGTCATGTCCGATGTTTGGAAAATGTGTGAGTATGGAGAAAGAGTGTAGTTTCTAGACCTTCCATGGCTCCCAGCCCTGTATGAAAGAAAGCAGAGTCTTGTACAAAATGGAATGCGAAATGTGTAATTTACGAGAAATTACTACACAAAATACATGTGCAGTTTTATACATTTTGTACATTTTGCTCACTTTGCAGATTGATATGGAAACTGGGCATAACAGACCTATAAATGAAAGCACATGAAGCCAACTGAAAATAGGCTCCTTCATCCATCTCTATTATATAAATAGTAGGGCGAAATATGACCAACAACAATTATCATGAAGAGTTGAAGCCTATAAATTTAGCCTCAACTAGGAAATGGCATTATTATCTAGCATGGATATTATTAATACCCATGGTTTACGCAATTAGAATTTAAATCGTCTGTTCTTATGATGTAATAAACCAGAAGAGCAAAGCTTAACTGGCTTATGACTTCATTAAAAAGCTGTAATGGTAGCTTGGCAATCAGTATATGCAAATTTTCCATTGGTGATTGTTTAGGTAGTCGAATAAAGCTATTTGCAGTGTTTTGCCACCTATTTCCCATAGTTTATGCTCAATATAAGCCAGCTAATATGTTGCTTTGAAAATTCCCCAATAGCCTGAAAACCATGAGAAGTGAAATTGAGGTTTTAAAATACCAGACAGACCATTTTTTTTACATGCCTTACAGGCTTTGGTTGTGAAAAAGACAAACAAAAGCCAGAAGTGGTGGACAAAAAATGAATATGTCTGTGCTTGGATGAGAGGTAGAATACTGTCAATTATTTTAAAGGAATTTCTGGTTATCTCTGGATGAAAAAAACATTGTTGACATGTCCTGGTGAGATCTGAAATATCAACGTAAAGAACAAAACTGATATTTTCTATTACTTCATTCAGGAAATTCTTGACAAACACTATTAACAACAGTTCCTCATCAAGGGTTTCAGGCAGTATTGTTCACACTGTTTTTGATGTTCTTTATATACTGTGGCTGAAATATTGATTTAATATTTTGTTTTTAGATGTGGAAACTGAACAAGGTGCCTTTGCATTAATAATCTGTTATAGACAGTCACAGTCCTGAAAGAAAAGCCTGTCTTATGCCCTGAAAAAAAAGGAAGATAAATAGGTTTAAAATACAGAATTATACCCCTTGGAGGTTTCTAGAAATCTGATTCTCTAAATGATGACAGTTTTCTCCACAGATTTTTTGTGGAGGGACTCTGGTCCTGGGGACACATTAGTGATTTTGGAGGCTCTTGTGCAATCCATATGCCACTCAATTCCCACCTCTTCACTGGTTAGGCTCTTCAGCCCTCTGTATAAAAGTATAGGGTTAGGTAAATCCACAAGCATTATGGGAAGTGGCATAGCTTGGAACAAGGAATGATCAAAACTTGCTTTCCCTTTTTCCTCCAATAGAACTCATTTCTTCTAGCAAAAGGAGGAAGACCTAGCTTTCATGGAAACCACATTTGCAATCCAGCTACCAGTGTAGAGAAACAAATGTGTATAAGACATTATAAATTAAACTAATTTAGGCCCCAAAATAGAGTGTGCGACTTGCCCAAGGTCACCCAGTGGGTTTCTATGGATGAGTGGGGAACTGAACTCTGATCTCCAAGTCATGGTCCAAAGTTCAAACCACTACACAACATTGGCTCCCCAGTACCATTATTAGTCAATGTCAAGATCATGAAATATGGCACTAGTGCTCAAGTGGCATTTATTTCTGCACATGGCTGATTTGGCCCTGGTGAAACATATTTTCGTTCTGTTTGAGCTAATGTAACCACTCCATGAGCCTTCAAAGTGTTTGGAATCTGACTAATTTAGAATGCTACCACCACACTGGTGACTGGGCTTGCTTATAGGGAGCATTTGATTCTCCTGTTGGACCTGTTTCTTGCCAAAATGCTAGTTATGACTTATCATGTTCTTTATTGTGTTTGGGGTCAAACTTGTGTGAAAGAGTACATCATTTCATACAAATAATGGATTATTAATCCTTAGGTGTTATGATCTTTGGAGGAGGCCCTTCTCATCAGACTCATGCTTGATGGGAATGAAGAGAAGTTATTCCAATGCTCCCTCACAAAGGAAGTTACTGGTAGGTTGTCTCTGTCATTGTTGTCCTTCCACTAGAAGATACATATATTGTTATCTAGAGAAGGCTGAAAACTGCTGCATTTTTGACTGATCTCCTTGATCATCTTAACTGAGACTTTGTTTTTACTTATACTCTTATTAGCTTCCTTGAGCACCATTTTAAGTCAAGGTATGGGCTTTAAATTGAATAAATAACCACATATTTAAATAAACAATAATGCTAATTAGCAAGGAGGAAGTAATCAGAATCATCATGGTTGTATATTACCTCTGGTATCATAAGCATTATCCCTTTGAATACTAGCTGCTGGGGAACACAAAGATGCTGTTGCATTTGCATTCTGCTTGTGTGGGTTTCCCATATATAATTGGTTAACCACTGTGCTAACAGACTGCTGGGCTAGATACACCCTTTGTCTGATCTGGCAGGTCTTTTTTTATGTTCTTAACTAAAATCTTTGGAGATGGGACAAGGGAAGGGAACCAGTTTGTATTGTCTCTCCTGTATGATCTCACTCCACCCCCCAAAAGACTGCCTTTATTTATTGAGATCGCTAAGTGGCATTTGAAAACAACTAGAAATCTCTGTGAATACATTAAGGAAGAAGCAATATTCTTGTAAAATAGAGCTGTGTTTTGGTATTTTATAAACCAGCTGAAGAATACTATGTTTTATTTATTATCATTTTAGAATGTACTTGAATTTTTCATTATAGACATTTCTTCAAAGAGCCACTTGGATCTATCCTGGGGGTGAAACCTATCTCAAAGGATATTGGTGAATGCCCTGATTAATGGGCAGGAGGAGTTGAGGCAGAGACAGGGATGTGCCATCATCAATTTGAGCTGGGCCTTTAAGGATGAATTTACTAGCTGAAGGAGTACACAATTTCTAAACTTTCACTTTGGGAATAGCCACTATTATTTTGGAGGATTTTATGCAAAAAAATGAAAAAAAATCTGTAATATTTTCTGAATACTAGTGAAAACCTACATTGTGCAGAAATACACAGCTAAAGCACTCTTGAGAGGTGGCCATGCAACATCTGCTTAAAGACTTTCAAAGCGGGAGAGCATACATCTTTCCATGGCAGTCCATTCCACCATTGAAAAGCTCTTACTATAAGGAAGTTCTTCCAAGTGGAATCTGCTTTCTTGTGAATCTAATGATTAGTGTCCTAGCTTCTGGAGCAGCAGAAAACAAACTCAGGGCCAGTACAGACTAAGAGTCGCCTTGTGGGCAGTGTAGGGGCATGGCGTATGCATGACACACACTCTGATGCTGCCCTGACGCCACCTGGAAGCCACTCTCCTGCCCATATGTAGGCTGGCTTCACAGTGCTTTGGTGGCATGGTGTTTAGATGCTGCACACTGCCCGGGAGTGGCAAAGCTATGGCAGCATGAGAAAAGCTGGCTTTTTGCCAGCTCAAAAAGGAACAGCATTTTGCTGCCTCTTGGCTGGATTGAGGCCACAGCGTGTGGTTGCCACGGCCCCAATCCAGCTTTCTCCAAGAGGGCTTGAAGCTGCCCTTTCAGGGCCATCTGTTTTGGCTCTCACTCAATCTTCTACATGAAATCCCTTTGGATATTTAAAGTTAACTACTGAGCCATTTTTCAATTTTCTTTTCTCTAAGCTAAACATACCCAGCTCCCTAAACTGTTTCTTGGTTTCCAGATCTTTTACCTTCTTTGTCGCCCTCTTCTGGACACTTTCTAGCTTGTTAATCTCCTCCTTGATTGTGGTGCCCAGAACTGGAGACAGTATTACAGGCAAGGTCTAAAGAAAGCAGAATTGAATAGTACTACTATTTTCCTTTATCTGAACTCCATATGCATGTCTTTTTCGGTGATCCTATCAACCTGTTGATTCATGTTTGTTAGAAAGCCAAGTGTCACTCAGCATTCATTTTGTTAGTTAGGTCCTAGCTATTCAATCTGTTATGGTCATTTTGAATTCTGGTTCTGTGCAGTATTTGTTATCTGCAAATTTGATAGATATACCTTCATTTTTATCATCCAAGTCATTTATAAAGATGTTGAATGACAGGAGTCCCAGGACAGATCCACATTAGTCATTTCTCTCCAGGAGGAAGTTGAAGCTTTTGGTTTGATCCCTCAGCCAGTCAATAAAATTCACCGAACAGTCACATTGTCACATTCATATTTTACTAGCTTGTCTGCAAGGATATCATGAGAGACCCTGTCAAAAACCTTACTGCAAAGAGAGCCCATGGACCATCTAGTCCAGTAAGCCTTATTGATTTATTCAGGGAATGTTTGTCCTTGCCATCCTGTGAGAGTGTGTGACTTGCCCAAGGTGAGTTTCTGTGGCTGAGTGAAAATTCAAACCCTCATGTTCGAAAGTCCTATTCTAACATTTAAACCACTACACCACACCAGGTCTTGGATAGGTTTGCACTATAAACTTGTAACCCTATATACACTGAAATGTAAGTAAATCCCACTGAACACTGCAGAATATATTGGTAAGTAAATACAGGAGTATGTGGTTAATGAATCTGTGGCTAAAATGAAATCAGACTGCAAAGTTTATTAAAATTACACAACTTTTAATATTCATTTGACCATCACAATCCAACTATGGATATGTTTAATCAGTATGGGAAAGGGTTTTAATACTTTTATCAATTGCAATTTCAGTCAGCTTATCTTGGAAGGTTGCCTGAGATTAAGTAACTGGCTGAATGCAGAATCACATGTTGAAAATGTTCTTCTATTCCTTTTATTTCTAGTCAAAGGGAAGATATATTGAGTCCATTGTGCTTTCTGTAGGTGATAGCTCAAGTAATTCAATTTATTTTACCTCTTTTTGCTTGCTTCTTTTATTCTGAGGAGAAGTGATATCGTGACACTTGATGACCACAGTGTCCACTGGTAATTACCATGTATTAAACATTTCCTATCACCCCTAACACAATGAGTAGTCAATACATAGTGAGTTGTATGTTTTATGTTGGGCCTCCTTAGATCTCTACCCCCCTCCCCCTGGATATGGTTCCTAATATGTATTGAGATTTTTACATGTCTAGCATCAAGGACTATTGGTCATTCGTACCTACTGAGTTGTCTGGTCTAGACTTATTCCTAACAAATCATTGTCTTTCTTCATTTCCCACACTGTTTAGACCAACCAGTATCACCACAATAACTTTTTAGTAGAAACAATAGCATCATAAGATCTAGTACATTCTGTACTAAGCTTCCACAAAAAAGGAGACACAAAAGATTGCAGCAGCTATAGGACCTTAGCACTAATATCGCATGCAAGCAAAATTATGCTCTAAATTCTACAACATAGGGGTCTAAGCAGGGTTCAGGAAAGGAAGGGGCACTAGAGACCACATTGCAAACATACGATGGATAATGGAGTGCAATAGGGAGTTCCAAAAGAAAACCAGCATGTGCTTTATAGACTATAGCAAAGTCTTTGATTGCACAGATCATGAAAGGCTATGGAATGCCCTTAAAGACATGGGAGTGCCAACACATCTGATAGTCTTGATGAGGAATCTGTACTCAGTACAAGAGGCTACTGTCACAACAGAACATGGAGAAACAGGATGGTTCCCAATTGGCAAAGAGTCAGACAAGGCTGCATCTTATCACCCTACTTGTTCAACTTATATGCAGAACATATTGTAAGAAAAGCAGGCTTGGATACAGAAGAAGGAGGAGTGAAAACAGGAGGAAGGAATATCAACAATCTGAGATATGCAGATGATACTATAATTCTAGCAGAAAACTTCAAGGACTTGGAACAACTACTTAGAAAGTTCATGGAAGAAAGTGCAAAGGCAGGTCTATTGCTGAACATAAGGAAAACGAAAATAATGACTACAGAGAACCAACCCAAATTTGAATTAGACAACGAAGAAATAGAAATAGTGAAAGAATTCTCATGCCTGGGATCAAACATTGATAGAAATGGAGACTGCAGCCAGGAAATCAGAAGAAGATTAAGAAGAACAACTATGAAAGAACTAGAGTAGATCCTAAAATGCAAGGATATACAACTGAACAGAAAAGTTAGAATGTATGGGTGTGAGAACTGGACACTTAAGAAGGAGGAAAAAGGGGAAATCAACTCATTTGAAATGTGCTGGAGAACAGCGCTAAGGATTCCATGGACAGCCAAAAAACAAAACAAAACAAAAACTAAAAACAAAACAAAACAAAACAAAAAACCCAACAACAAATGGGTCCCGGAGCAGATCAAGCAAGAAATTTCTTTAGAAGCCAAGATGACAAAACTCAGGTTGTTGTACTTTGGACACATCATGAGAAGGCATGAATCATTGGAAAAAGCAGTAATGCTAGGAAAGGTACAGGGAAGTAGAAAGAGAGGAAGGCCACATGCAAGATGGATGGACACAAGTATGAGTTTGCAGGAGTTGAGCAGAGCAGTGGAGGACAGAAAGTCTTGGAGACGTCTCATCAGCAGGGTTGCCATGGGTCACGATCAACTCAAGGGCAGTTAAGAACATAAAAAAAAAATTCTGTTAATAACTCACTTTCCAGATTTATCTACTGTAGCACTTCCTTTGTACTAAGGGATGTGTACTGTATTAAACAGGATTTATGTCTTGATATGCATACTTAGGATTATGACTACCTGTTGAGTTGCAATTAGTGGGAGTGGAGACACATTCAGTAGGGGTTGGTGGCTTCCATGCCATTGGGATGGGAATCTGCTCTGTGTTTAAAGGAGGTATCAAAAGTGCTGAACCTATTTTGGGGCTAGAGTTCAGCACTTTGGATAACCCCTTTAAAGGTCACACTAAGGCCTAGAATGGATTAACCCCATTGGATACAGATTCAAATTGTTGACTAATGGTGACCCCATGAATCTCATAGGATTGCTTTAAACAAGGAATCCTTAGAAGTGGTTTTGCCAATCCTTTACTCTGAAAAAGAGCCTAAAGCACCTGGTATTTGTTGGTGGTTTCCCATCCAAGTACCAACCCTGTTTCACTTCTAAGATCAGACTGAATCTGGTGCCTTTAGGGTATTTAGGATTTAAAATTTATTTTAAATGTCCTTAACTTAACTGTATTTGTAAATGTATTTAAAATGTAACAACATTTAAAAACCAACAGAGAGAACAAGTTCCTATTTTAGATAAAAGTTTACAACAATTATTCCGCCCTTTCTGTCTCACCCTGTGTGTATGTATGTGTGTGTGTGCATGCATACGCACAAGCAGGCACAGAATTTCAGTCCTTCTTACTGTATTCCCCTATATTTTTGGCACCCACTGTATCATACACTATTTCACATTAGCTACACTCATGCACTATCCCCTTGATTTTCCTATTAATCCAGTGCTCTTGATAAGTTATCAGTGCTGGAAAAAGTTATCAATCCAAAGCTTAAGGTTTTTTTTGGACCACAACTCCCTGAATCACCAGCTCCCCAACCTGCATTGCTAATGACTTTGATATACGGTTCAATCTGGGCCAAGGAAGTGGGCGAGGAAGAAGAGACACATAGGACCTGGAAAGCAGTGGGCCTTCAAGGGAAGCTATAATCAGCCACCCTTTTGATTTAATCATACTATTTTTTCCCTCTAGTAGTTCTGTCAGCAGTGTGATTTTCCTTTGTGTGCCTGCAAATATTTCCAAGTGTGAACAATAAATATCTCCACACTCTGGCTGCCCTGTGCAGGTTTTATTCTATAATGGCTGCCACTGAAGCATGGCAAATGTTAAGCAGATTTTTATGAAAGAATTTGCTGTTGCAGGTAACAATTTTTAGACATCGTCTCTTTGATACATGCCAATTTTTCTAACAGGGCTCCTCCATTTGAAAAACCTTTGAAGATCGATAGTTTTATAAGACTACCCAGGTTCTTCTGAATTAAGTAATGACTGGATGAGATCATTCTTCCTTGGGGTTTATCACATTTTAAGCCCTTAAGAAAGAGCCAGAGTGCTTCAAGGGAAAAATATCCACATTGGGAAGTTCTAGGTTTAAAATATATAATGAATTCACTGAATGGAGACTGCCACCAAGGTATAAACTTGAAGAACTAGTGATGCCAACATAATGTTATCAAAGTTGTGGCGACATGAGTTAAAGGATTATTTTATATTTTGTCATACTAATTTCCTCATGGTATAGAAACAAGGTTAGGAAAATGCAGCTTTTTACATGTGTTCTCAACCTCTTTTTGTTGCCATTCCACCTCAAAAGCCTCACAGATTTGGGATGTGTGCAAACAACAACAATAGACCCCCAAAAAGGGCCAGCTGCCATCTTTGGAATGGCATTTTAGCTCCAAACAAGTTCCCCTCCAGCTAAAGTTTTGGCCACTTCTGCACATTATTTTCAGCCAATTTGCTGAAAATGGAATGATATATCCCATCACAGGTCTCTGGATAGTAAAAATTGCCCCACAAATACACCTTTGCCCAGTCCTAGCCTAGAATTATGGCAGAAATAACAGTTACAATTAATCTGTATTTTCTTGTTTTCTACAAATTTGTGTTTTGGTTGCAAGTCTGATTACTGAGGCCCATAGAAAATTCTGAATTCCTTAAGGCTCTGTCTAACTGAGCCTGGGTTATGACTTTTCTTTTTTCTTTTTTTACCTTGGAAATCTGAGCTTATTCTCTCCTGTTTCATTTTATCTGTCACAAGTGATCCAAGTTGCAAGGTGACCTGTGAGAATTGAACAGGACATGGAAGAGATAGCTTAGGACAAACTAAGGATCCTAATGAAATTACTTGGCATGGTACATGTGGCACACCTGAATCCAATTAGAAAAAAGAAGCTGTGAGAGAAACACCAAGAAGCAAATCCTGTCTGTCTAACTAAACAGACCCTCACAATGTAAAGCTTTTTGATCTTTCTAGGCAAACAAAAACCACATTCCACCTTTCAAGAGGCGACTCCTTGTCAGAAAGAGTTTTACAAGAGGCAATGTTTTCTGCACAAGTTTAATTACAATAGGATGGGGTCTAAATTGTCATTATTAATGTGGACCTCCATTGAAGAGTTCAAGGCAGCCAAGATTTTTTATACCGGTGAATCACTCTATTTCTATAGTCAGAGAGCAAGGGAAACAGCTATTAGAAATCACTGTAATAGCTTTTATGAAAGCTATGGCTAATTTAGAGCCCAATTAAATCCAGAAATCCAATTATTTCTGAATAACATAATTACAAGAAAGTAAGTAGCAGTGTAAGTACCAAGCAGCTATTATGGGAGATGCTTTAATCTGTTCTGAACCCATACAAGGATATGTGCAATTGCGCGGAAGGTCCTATGCATGTAGGTTGCTTCCCAATGGTGCATCAAAGGGTTGAAAACCCTTCTTGTTCTTGTGCTCCTGTTGTGAATGCTTTCTTGAAAGCAAATGGAAAGTAAATAAAGCAAATGAATTTGGAATAAATAATCCTTATAGCAAGCCCCAAAGGATGGGAGCCAATGAAGATGAAGGTGTTATAAACAATGAGGAATAAGAAAAAGAAAGGTGATATTCCCACATACAAAAGGTTAATTGCTATAGAAAATGTGTACTGGTCTCTTTAGATTCTCTCAGGCATTTGGCATCATGCAAATAAAAGACGCATATTATTGTTGCACAATTAGCTCCTTCACTTCCATATCATCATCACAAAAGTACTAGGCAGGAAAACACCAAACAGAGATACTAAAATGCATCTGTTCATTTTGGGTTGTTTTTGGGAGCTAGCTACCAACAGATGAAACTAAACAGGTGTAAACCTTATCTGTCCTCCTTCAAATGGTCTTTTATTCAAAGCCTGGATTTTTTTTTCAAACCTTGCAAAAATTACTCCTTGGTTTCAGCACATGTGTATGGCTGGCTGAGAGGAGATGGGAAAGCATTCTTTCTCTTTCGTCCAGATTCACAAATGGGAAGCAATTCTGCAAAATGAAGAAGGCATGTAGCTTACCAGAGTGTTGGTTGACTCAGGGGTGGTTCAACCTGCTGTTTCTCTTTCACCCCTGTAGCTCTTCCTCTATGTTTGAGGACAGAAGCTTCAATCTGTCAAACAGCTTGTCCTGGGCCATCTAAATTATTTTCTTGCCTCTGGTGTGATGGTTGACACTATCCCATTGCTGATATTGAAGTAAAATTTAACTATTAATCCAGCTAGCTTCTGTACAGGCTTTTCCCTCGGGCAACAAAATGTCTTGGGACCAAGGCTGACATCATTAAATTTTGACCGAAACTTAACTTGATGGAAGCTCCCCCCCGAAAGAAGCCGACATTTAACACTAAAATTAATAGGCAATCTACTTTTACTAATTTTTATGTCCTTTCATGCACTGTAGCATGAATGTTCAAGATGCAAGAGAAGAATCTTGTACTCAAATTCACATTTTAAACCCCAAGTTCACTTGAGTAACATGCTTTATCCATTTTGTTTCATTCATCTTCACAATCCTCCAGCAAGTCTTTAGTATTTTTTAAGTATTTTTTAAATTTTAGTAGGTTCTTTTTCAGTAAAATTATCCCAAAGCAATTTGTTACTACTATTGTTTCAAAGCTTTTTTTTTTTAAAAGGTGACTGATTCGATTGCATGTTATGTTACTTTTTGCTGCCTTTTATTACTACCTCCCCAATATTGGGACTGACAGAAGAATGGCATAAAACCTGAAAAATTCAACTGAAAATAATTCCAAGATACCTAAAATGTGCCCAGCTAAGAGTTCCTAGAAAATATTACTTTTTAATATAAAAACGATATAAAATCATTTCTACTCAGCACATTATTTTTGAAAGGTAACATCACTATGCCCTTGTTATTAAAAAAAAAAAAGTAACATTTGAGATAACTACAATGGTAACCCATTGCTTCCCAGCTGAACCACTTTGTAAGTCTGATCATTAAGGTTTAGTTTTACAAATGAGGAATGCAAGCGCCAGGAGAGTAACTTGCTACCTTGTCCAAGGTTGACCTAGGATATGAACTCAGGTTGACTATGTCCAAATCAAAGCCATTTTTCATGAAAGACATGACTCTAGTCCAGGTAATACTTGTCACAGGGACAGATCTGGTTGAAATAAGAACATGGATGCTGCAAGGTTATCTCTTTTAATGTGTCTCAACTGTTCTTTCTTCACACATAATGTGCCCTGGCTTGATGAAGCCCAAGGTCATTGAAGCTAAAAGACTTTGTCAGTTTCTTAAGAGCTGTCTGAATTATGAGCACTTTAAAAACTATCTGTATGGAGTTGACAGGAGGAATTTATGATTTCACTTGAAACATGATAAAAATGAAATGAAAGTTGAACTTTGAAGTATAAATTAAGCAAAGAAAGTGCTTAGCTCTTAGAAGGACTTAAGAGGTGATCTATTTAGGCATGCTGTCTTTTGTTTTATATGTGTTGAGAACTAATTGCCTAAAAAGGAGAAATTCAAAGCATTCATTTGAAATATTAGAAAGACAGTTGATGGCATGGAATTGGAAGAATAACCTACAGTGTTCTGCCTAGGACCACAAACCTTGACCCTAACTGGAAACAATTTAATTGCTAAAAAAGATGTGTCTGAACCATTCCTGAACAGATATCAAAGTTGAATTAATGTTTGTACAAAAAAGAGTACCATTCATTATTAAAGAAAACTTTGCTCAGATGGAATGAATCATGATACAGTGATGGACGTCCCTGCCATAAAATATGGTGATGGCCATTGATATGTTACATGGCTTGAAAAGGGACCAGAAAAATTAATGTAGAAAGGGACTTGCCAATGGCAGTTATTTAATCATGACAGCTACATGCAATCTCCCACCTTCAGATGCAATATGCCACTGAACATTGTTGCTTCCATCCTTGCTGTAGGCTTCTTACATACTTAGCTAGTGATTGTGGATAGAGAAAGGTGGTGTGTGTGTATATAGACTATTGCTCTGATTCAGTACATTCTGGTTTAGCAGATTAAAATAATAAAGGCTATAGGAATATATTGGTTTGCACTTCTGATTACATCACTTGCTGAATACTGTGACATTGCACAATCAGTACAGTTACATCTCCCCAACTTCATGTGATGTGATATTCCAATGTGATATCCCAATCTACAACAAATGTATCTAATATGTTTATAATCAAGTGTTATTAGAAACAATATTTTAAGAGGTTGGCCAATTATGGTTTGTGGTAAGGATGTTCTGGCAGGATTTGTTAAGAGGGACTTTGCCACTGCTTTCTTCCAAGGCTTAGATTAGACAATACCAACCATCACTCCTTGTTAGTCAGTGGAAAGTCACATTTTGTATTTTACATGTTCAAAACAATAGAAGAATGCATTTGAATATGTACAGAATACTTTTTTATTATTGCTGAATAGTCACCACAACTTCACATTCACTTGGAGACTAGGAAGCCTTTAGGTCAGTAAAGAGCAGCCATGGTCCTCTAGATATTTTTAGATTGCAATTTCTATAGTCGCTCATTATTAGTGATGCTGGCTCAGGCTGCTGGGAATTGTAGATCAAAAACATCTGGATGGCCACAGTTGCCCACACCTGTTTTAGCAAACTTATGGCAGCTTGAGCTCTCGCTTTTTTGTGTTACAAATGGATTGGTTTCATTGGCACATCATTCCACAAAGCTATTGATGCTGTCACAAAAACCATGCAAATGTTTAGATGGAATGCCAAATATCAGTGACAATCTCATCTTAACATTCCTTTCTAAGCAACAGAGTACTCTTTATTTCAAGATATGTTCTGAGTACTTGGGACAAAATCATTATCTGCCCAATCATTTATCACAAAGTTGAGTTGTAAGAACTAATTATGATGGAAAGTACAATTTGATTTCCTCAATTTAAATCTGTTTGTAAAAATACAAAACAACCTGAAATAATTTCTCTTCCCACATTACTTTCATGGAAGCTATAGGGGAAGAATAAAAGAAGCCAGGTTTAAATTTAAGCAAGCAAATCAAGCCAATTGGCTAAGAATTATGACAGTTGCTCTTCTAATGCATATTCAGAATATGCTGAAAAGAAAGAATGAAATTTAATTGTATCATAAAGCTGTCGAGAGAAAATATATTATTGAATATCAAATAGGGTAACACTCCTTCTGTACAGATAATCTGTGGAGAGCTTTTATTTCAAAAACTTGTGTTTCATCTTTATAGTATATATTTATAAATGTATGAAAAAAAACTGGGGTGTGGAGTAGGCAGGAAATGCTTGGAAACAAGAACAAACTGAATACTGAATTTATTAATAATTCATTGAAGGGAATAGAAATTGTGGGCTGTGGGAATATTCCTGGACTAGATTTCCCCATTCACTGCACTCTTGGTCTTTAAGAGCTGTTCTTCTTAAATCATCTGATGTTGGGACCTAGCAGGGTTTTTCTTCTCAGGGTGCTAGCTACCAGAGCCATATTTGCGCCGATTTACTACATCTGTTCTTTTTTCCATTTCTGGATACTTGCCACAGACTAAAAACCAATAGCTTGTGGACTGGCACTGTTCTACAGACTAATACTTCAGGTAGCATTGTTTTAGATGACAGCTCCCAGAATTCCTGTTGATGAGAGTCTGAAAGTTAAAACGTTGGGCAAACACCAAATTGGAGGGGGAGGGAGCTGTCATAGCTTTTGAACAAGCATGATGTAAATTATGAAACCAAATTCCTAAGGTCAGCCATCTTTAATCCTTAAAGAAGAACAACGTGGATGGACCTACCTAACCTAGATAGAAACAAGACTGGGAGAGCCTGTGGAGATGAATGCAGAATCTTGTGACAAACAAATCACAGGGTAAATTCCTGTGATGGATGCTGAGCTAAAACTGACGTACAATCAGCATGTGTCTCCTTGTCTGATTTTTCAGAGCCGAATTGTAGCTTGAGGCTAAAACTCATTTGTACTGGGGAAACAATTCATATTATATGTTAAACAATTTCTAGTCTACTATACAATGAAAAGAAACAAACAAAAGAACAACAGCAACAACAAACAGTGGGGAAACAGGTGTTCCCTCAAAAATAATTTTGAGTGGTGGAGTCACTTCAAAAAAATAAATGAATAATTTGACAAATAATCAACCAATAAATCAATCAGTCAAATGTTGCTAACTCAAAGCAACACAGAGAAAGACTGCAAGATTATGAGAGAATTCCAAGATATAGCCATGTTAGTGTGTAGAATCAGTATGTAGAGAGATCTTGTAGCACCTTTGAGACTAACTGAAAGAAAGAAGTTGGCAGCATGAACTTTCGTAGACTACAGTCTACGTTCTGAAATGCATTTACTGGAGTAGAAACCAGGGACAGACATATACAGTAGAAGATTTTCATACCAGAGCTTCCTGTGGGGTAAGCGCTGGTAAAACACCGATAAAACATCAGGGAAGTGCACATGTATGAAAGCCTGACATGCTTCCTAAAAGGCAGGGAATCATCCCCTCACCTCCAGCATCCCTGAATCGTTTGGGGAGCAGCAATTTCTTATGAATGGAAACTTTGTGTTAATGGGAAATGGCTACTCCCCGAATGAATCGTCCCCTCGCCTCCAGCTTCCCTGATTCATTTGGGGAGCAGCCATTTCCCATTAATACAAAGTTTCCAGTCATAAGAAATTGCTGGTCCCCGAATGATTCAGGGACACTGGAGGTGAGGGGATGATTCCCTGCCATTTGGGAAGTGCATCAGGCCTTCATACACACACACTTCCCTGACGTTTTACCAGTGTTTTACCAGCACTTACTCCACAGTAAATGCTGGTATGAAAATCTTCATATATGCCGTTGGTATGTGAAAATGTCAATTCAAATTTAAAATCCTTTGTGTATGGAAATGAAGTAGCAAGTCCAGTTTTAGCTATGGTCGTTAGTGAACAATGACATTGGGAACTAACCATTGTATATGGAAATGAAGTGGCAAGACCAGTTTGGCTTTGGAAATTAGCCTGTAGGTGGAGAGAATAGATAAGTGTAGGATGCCCCCCTGAGGATGGAGTCAGATAGTGTTGCAATGTGTGTAGTGAGCCAGGAAACCATTATCCTTGTTCAATACATGGCTGAGGGACTTCAGTTATGGATGAACTCCAATAGCAGAGTTCTTTCTTTTTTCAGTTAGTCTCAAATGTGCTACAAGATCTTTCTACATACAAGATTATGAGATATTGTTCAGTCGAGATAACTTGTTTGAACCTTTCAATACTCTCCTTGTATCGAGGAGTATAAAATCTGGCAGACCAGATGGTGAAGGAAAGTCATTCTGGCAAAATCTGTCATCTTTCACTTTTAGTATTCAGGGATTACAGAACTCAGGAACATAGTTTTGTATGAAAGAGATAAAGTCAAGGAGGAGTTTCTCAGTTTCTGGGAATGCAGATGCTGTAAGGGTGTCTATAACACCAGAAGCATATTTTATTCTATATTAGATATTCTATGACTGATGCTTCTTCTTCATCTTCTCCCTTTTTCTCCCTGGTTTGGTTGTTGCTTCTTCTCATATGTTCACAACCATGTTTAACCTTTCATCCTACAGAAGTATCAGCCTATCTTATACCTTTTGTCCAAACACATATAAATTGCACTGCTATTGATTGTGTATGTGCTAGCTTTCTGGATCCTAGCACTGAGCTCCTGGCACTGGATCCTAGCACTGCCCTTAGCACAGGGTCAGATGTTTGACTTCATCTGCTTGCATGTATATGGACTGAATTTTTTCTCCTTCCAGCTCAAAAATATTTCATGAGAAGCAAAGAATAGCACCACTTCTCCTGTTGTAGCTGTTGATGGTAGGAAGTGCAGAAGGTCATGGGCCTCTTATGACAGGCCTTGTGCTTGTGAAAGAAACATTTAAACATGAGTGCTTCATTTCTCTCCCCAAAGGAGAACATTTAATCTGAGAGGTTTCCCCCCCATAAGAATGTGAAATCCAATGGAATCATATCAAAAATGAGCAGTCTGATGCTAAACCATCTCTTTTCATCTCCCTCAGTGAAGAAAACACCTGCTATCCACATTTCTCTTAATGTTACCCAAATTCCCACCAGGCTTAGGGTCAGTCAAGAAGAGGACATGACAGCTGTGATCTATAGGAAAGATATCAAAGGGTAGCCTGAAGTAGAATAACCTGCTGAGCAGGAGAATAACTTAACCTGTAGTGTTTTGAAGGTCTCCTAGACAGAGTATCATATTAAATATCCTTTCCAGTACAGATCAGACTGATATTTTTCTTTGATTCTCTTAGAATTTTTAAAAATGTGCATTGCATTCATTGGTTTTGATCCAGTCAAGTGTGAGTGCAGTGCCCACATATGGAGGATTCCAATAGGTGTCAATATAATCCAGTTTTTTCCTGTTACCCTTTTAATGTGACAACGTGGGCATCTGAGCAGACAGCATCAGGAGGCATAATAAGGAATGAAAGGTCTATGGGAAGCTTTCCATCTCAGACTTGTGCAGGTTTTTTGTATTCTAGAATCTGTTCCATTTAACACTTAGTTATGCATTTACATTTCAATCTGGCTAGAGCATATTAATCAAGGCTATTTAATTTGTGGCTGAAATGTTCAGGAAGACAGAATTTCCAACTGACGTTTCAAAAGGTTCATTACTTGTACTGAAAAGTGATTGCCATATTTCTCATTTGATTTTTGGAGGTTGGTTCTGAGTTTGGGATGGATCCATTCCAGGCCTCCCCAAGAGATTCTTACATTGCTAAAACTGGGATGAGCCACTGGTGTAACAGATGTAGCAGGCATTTTCATAGCTCATAGGAAGGCTTATCTTCTGTCTTCATCTATAGTGAGAGCTCCTAGACCATAGCAGCAGCTATGAACCAGGTTTTAGTTCAAACGTCAAATGAGATAGCCAAGGTTATGAGTACTATATCTCAGATTCAATACCTTGACAACTCTTTTAATGTTGGGTTAAAATTGATCCAGAAGCCACCAGCTTGCCACTGAACTTTGGGACAGCCCTGTAAGGCCACACATATTCCCCTGAGATGTGTGCATGCTTCTCCACCCAGGGGAAAAAGCCAAAGGTGTTGCTATAAAGCAAAGAGTTTTATCTGATTACTTAAACTGCTAAACAAAAGAGGTTCCCATATGCACATGGATGCACACACACACAATAGTAATTCAAACACACACTTGGCATACAGAACTAACCAAAATGGAAAAGTGAAATGAGTTATTGGAGTTTTATGGGTTGCAATGGGGTTATTATCATCTGTCTGAAGAGGTGACTGTGGAAGGCTGGAGTGACTCAGATTAGGGAAAGGGGGTCTGAGGGCAACAGAGAACACACACAGAGTGCATGCAGGCTGTGTACACAGTGACCAAGTTTAGAGAACATATTTATACCTTAAAACTACCCTGAGGCGATGGCCTATCTAACTAGATAACAAAAGCTGAATGGTTTGCCCAAGGAATCTACACAAGGATTCTGGACTGGCTGATGGTTTTAACAAAAGCAGTGATGGGATCAAGATGGCCTTGGGAAGGGTAGATGGAGACACTGGGCTAGGATCAAAATAGAGAGTAGGCAAAAATGCTGACTTACTGTTTTTGGATGCAAAGAGTTCCTTTGTCTCATGTTTCAAGAGGAAATGCAGAATATTTGGAGCAATGATGAAGCACTTTAATAATAATAAACTTGATGGTTTTGCTCACTTGGATGTTCACATGCCTAGGGAACTCCTTTTTTCCTGGGAACCTAATCTTTTATTGTTCCTGAAACGTCATTGATCTCCTTCCCAAAATATGTAGTCTCCAAATATGAGATATCAAAATATGAAGACCTCAAAATGCAGCAATGGGTATGGAGGACTGCATAACAGCAAAAGTCATCCCTTTTCTCACAGGTAGAAGGGAGTGGGTGGCAGGAAGGGCAAAACCTACTGCCACCTAACTACAAACCTGTAAAGCCAATTAATTCTCACCCCTCCCATTTCTTTGAATACCATATCAGAGTGACTGACAGTTCAGTGAGGATTCTATTTCCATGTTCATCAAAGACTCCATAATTGATCTTCTGTCAACAGCTCATATGTTTGTTTTTTAAAACGCCAATTTCTCCCAGCTATGGGTATTACAGGATCTAAATTCCATTCATGGGTTCACTAGCACCTCTGCCAGAATCATGGGAAATGATTTATATTAGTCATAAATGGTATTAGTGAATTAATACTACCATAATCTGAAAAGAGACACACAGTATTTATAAAAAGTTATGACATTAATGTTTTTTCTCTCTGTGATGTTGAACTTACTAATGTTTTGGATATACCAGGACTGGTGAATTTTGTTAGTACCAAGGGACACCTGCTTAGAATTTCAATATGAATTGAAATGTAGTGTTATATCTACAGACTATAGTGTAATATAGGGTTTGTGAGTTTGTGATAGGATATGCTCCATTTGTGTTTTGTTCTTAGGATGGATTTGCTGGCCACTCTCTTTTTCTCTATCATGCAATTATTTTTCTCAGTGCTTACACAGAACTGGGCTCACAAAGGAATAATTGCACAAGAAATTTCAAGTTGTGCTTTGTTATTAAATAAATTCAGTTGCTCAATGGATTTAATAATACCAAAATGGTTCTCCAAATTAGCAATTGCAAACTGACTATTTTTTAAATCTCTCTTTTAGTTTTAATATTGGTTTCTAAAACTTGAGCAGATTTTTGCTTCCATAATTCCTTCCCGGAACTGGAACTCTGACAGACTTACCCACCCATGCAAGAAGATATTTTGCTACTTGAGGCAATTAACAAATTAGTTTTCTTTCCTATTCTGTGTGAAAAAACTGACTAGACTGGTAACTGAATTTGACTTGACAACAGTCTTCTACTGTACCATTTAGAAGGCTAAGATTCAGCCACATGGTTTCTCCTCCAACACCTTGCTGTCTCCTCCCTGTATCCAGTTTGACACCACTTTACCTACCATGGCTCAGTGTTATGTAATTCTTGGAATTGCAGTTTGCTCTCTGACAAAGGTGCTGAACAGACAAAGGGGAAAACCTGGGTTGCCTCTAGAGTTTCCTAAATTGGGGTGCATGCTTATGATTGCATGAATGTGTTGCCCAGCCTCCTGCCAATTGGAATATGCACAACCTGCACTCGATGGCATGATCTGGTGTCCATTAATCAGTCAGTATGACACATTACTGCACCCACTGAGAGATTGGCATAGCAAAATCATGGAGCCCCCCCCCCCTTGCTGGTGTGGGCGACAGTGGCAGTCATGCTGCAATCTGCTGGTGCAGCTTCCAGGATGCAGAACAGTGCTCATAGAAGGGATAACCACAACACTGCCATGCACCCCTCCAACATTGCCCCTGTTGCCCTCCTTGCATATCTAGTTTGGGATGGTGGGAAGTGGTTAGTAGCAGGATGTCCTCTACAGTGCATCCTATGTCATGCTGTACTGCATGCCTAGCATGACAGGATCTTCAAGCCAGAATTCAAACAAATATAGAAATATTCTAATATTCAATAAATCAAAATAAATAAATAAATAAAATAAAATAAAATAAAATAAAAATGCAGGGTTTCAAACAGTGTTCCCCTCCCCAAAGGAACTTTGAAGAGTAAGACGTGTTGGATCTTCTGTTCATAGAAAAACTCACATTGAAGATTACCAAGTCATTGAATGGACACATATCTCTTTGGATGCTCAGTAATAAACAATTGAAAAGATGCGTTAGAAATAAGTACATATATAAACATTGAACATACACTTTTGATAATATTTTTATCTTTTATTTCTTTAGCAAAACTATCAGATACACAGTACAAATATTGTATACTCATTAAGGAAAGACTATTCATTTCATAATGTATACATTCAATTGTTTGATAATTTGCTAAAATTGCATATTAGCAAAGCAACTGTTTTACTGTTATTTTTAAAGATAAGATCTGGCACAAAGCAACATAGACAGAGACAGAATAAAAGTGTTCATTATTAAAGCGAGGTTAGTCCACTCTGATCACCTTTTAAATGAAAAGCATATTAATAGTAAATTAAAGGTTAAATTTGTAGACTATCTTTCTAAGCTTCTTATTTTTTAATCTACTGTCAAAAAGATTACTGACCTTCCATTTGATTCAGCCCAAAAGGTAGTACATTGAATAATAAAATTTGAGACCTCTTAGTCACACATGAGGCTTTTTATTCAGAGAGAAGAGCTTGTGCATGTGTGTGCTTAGCCTAAGAAATGAAGAGCTTTATTAAGCAGCAAGCAGGCTGTAACATGGCTTCTCTAAATGAAGAAATCTGGCTATGCAAATGATGACACTGGCTGAAAATGCAATTTATTTAACTCTGACAAAGACAGCCAAATTATGCAGAAGGAAATAGGAGGAAATGGCTAATATAGACTGGTAGAAGTGAAGCAGAATGTTGTGATATAGCACAAGAAGTATGACAAATATTTCCCACAGCCAATCATTTTCAGAGTTTGGTAGCCCCACTGTACTCTGGGAAGTTACTTTTTTGGATCACATCTCTTAAAATCCCATAGTGGCTATATTGGTTGGGAGATTGTCTGAGAGTTGTTGTCCAAAAAACTGAACAAAACAAAACGTTTCCAAGAACTATACTGAAACTAGCCCTGTCCACCACTAGACCTAGTAAACAATTGTTGTCCTGTAGGTGAGAGCCAGAGTGGTGTAGTGGTTTGAGCACTGGATTACAACAGAAAATTAGGGTTCAATTCCTCATTGAGGCAGGGAGACACACTGGGTGACCTTGGGTGAATCACACACTCTCAGTCCCAGAAAAACCCAGGATGGATTGGCATACAACAACAACAAGGTTTAAGCAGTCTTGTATAGGCCTTACATGGGCCTTTTTGAAGAATGGTTTGATATGGATGTGCTATACAACCAAGCTGATAAAGATGGTTACACTGACTCAATCCTTGAAGTAGACACAATGTGAACAATTCCATTATGATTACTTAAAACTTTTCAAGAAAATGTTTGGACTTTAGCTTTACTGTTTTTGTGGCTTACTGTATTTAGATAGGGTAGCATCATCTCAGAATCATAAACTATACTGTTAAGGAATCAAGTTCTCTTTCATTTTCATCTTTCTAACTTGTATTTCACAGAAATAATATTGCATTTGTCAACTTGCTTTTTCACCTTCTGCTCAAATCTCATTTTTGGCCTTCACACAATAAAAGTGTTTTCAGTGAAAGCTACTCACTTCTGTTGACTGTCTGGGTGAATGAATTTACTAAGTCCCTAAGTTCCAACATCATGGATTTGGAAGGAGCTGTGATGAAGGATGAATGCAGATCCATGAATGTTACTTCAGTAAATCAGCATGACTGATCAGTGAGCAATGTTCATAATGGACTAAATAGGGAACATGTTGGGATATAAAGACCTTGCACATCAAATCTTGATCCTGTGATCTTATCTAAATGCAACATCTTTAAAAATGTTTTTCCCAGATGCGTTTTAAATTTTTTACCCTGGCTGCTCCACATCTTTTCAATGTGGCCCTCGCATTTAATCTCTTCAGAACTTGTTGGTGTTAATTACATAAAGTTAGATTTCAGTTATATAGTGTAATCTTACTCTTTTCCTTCTGTCTTACAATTTTCCTAGCAGTAACATATGATATGTGCAGTTTAGTAATTTGGGCTTCAAGCAAAAGTTTAAGCTTGATTCTGTCTTGCACCCATTTAATTGTCTTTTTTGGCAGCGTATTGTATCTGCAGAGTTTTCGTCCATCACCACATTTCAAATGAGTAGCATCTTTTCCTGTCAGCTTTTTTCACTGACTATAAGCATACACAGAAATCAGAAATACCATGATGTGGATGATTCTGACCCTGGTATTGAATGATACATCTTTGCACTTGAAGATATTATCTAGTTCCTTGATTGCTGCATTTCCAAGCCTTAACCTTCTTCTGATTTCTTGATGACAGTCTCCACTGAGATTAATGGCTGAGCTAAGATATAGAAAATCTTTATTTCTATTTCCTCATCATCTGCTCTAAAATTGGGTAAATAACTTCAAAATACTATGTATTTTTCCTGTTAACTTCATCCCTCATTCTAGGCCTGATTATGCAAAATACTGTAAAACATAAAGCTCTAAAATAAATATGCATTTTGGAATGATAGATAGATAGATAGATGGATAGATAGATAGATAGATAGATAGTGTGTTGTTTGTTTCTTTTGGTATTTTGCAGTGAAAGCTGTTCATTACTGATGGCTAAAAATGTGACTGTTTATTTTTTTAAGTTGGTAGTACCCACCCTTTCCAGTCCATAAGTTATACATAATGATTTTTTAAATTTGTATATGAACTCTTATGAGTGTATTTTAATGATTTTATAGTATTGTATTTTAACTGTGGGTTTATGTGTTATGAATTGTGTTTTATATTTTAACATCCTGTACTCCACCTTGAGCCTTGAGGAGAGGTGAGAAAGAAATTATCAGTACCTGAAGGGCTTGCTCACCCCTGATTCACAGTGACCCTGTGAATAAGACACCTTCAAGATTCCCTATCTACTGCTCTGCTCAGTCCTTGCAAACCCATACCTGTGACTCCCCTGACTGAATTCATCCATCTTGCTTGCAGTCTTCCCATCTTTCTTCTACCCTCTACTTTTCCTAGCATTATTATTTTCTCTAGTGATCCATGTCTTCTTATTATGTGGTCAAAGTATGACAGCCTCAATTTGATCACCTTGGCTTCTAAGAAGAGTTCTGGACTGATTTGTTTAAGGATCCATTTGTTTGAATTTTTGGCTGTCCATGGTATCCTAAGCACCGTTCCCCAGCACCACATTTTGGATGTGTTGATTTTCTTTCTGTCTGATTCCTTCACTGTCCAGCTCTCGCATCCATACATGGTAGTGGGGAATACTATTGCCTGCACGATTCTAACTTTAGTGCTCTGTTGTATATCTTTGCTCTTTTAGGATCTTTTCTAATTCTTTCATAACTGCCCTACCTTTTCCTAGTCTTCTTCTTATTTCTTGACTGCAGTCTCCATTCTGGTCAATGTTTGATCCTAGATAAGGGAATTCTTTAACTATTTTAATTTCCTCATTGGCCAGACTGAATTTATGTATTTCTTCTGTGATCATTATTTTTGTTTTCTTTATGTTCAGCATTAGCCATGCCTTTGCATTTTCACCTTTGACTTTCCTCAGTAATTGTTCCAAGTCTACGATGTCTTCTGCCAGTATTATTGTATCATCAACATATCTTAGTTTGTTAATGTTCCTTCCTCCTACCTTCACTCCTCCTCCTTCTGAATCTAACTCTGCTTTTCTTATCATGTTTTCAGCATATATGCTGAACAAATAGAGTGATAGTATGTAGCCTTGACTGACCCCTTTACCAATTGGGAATTGCTCTGTTTCTCTGAATTCACTTCTTACTATGGCCTCTTGACCTTGGTATAGATTTCTCATCAGGACTATCTAATGTAGTGGTACCCCCATGTCCTTGAGTGCATCTCATGGCTTTTCGTGCAGTCAAATGCTTTGCTGTATCTATAAAGCACATGCTGACTTTTCTGAAACTCCTTGGTTTGTTCCATTAGCCATCTTATGTTTACAATGTGGTCTCTGGTGCCTCTGCCTTTTCTGAATCCCACTTGCACTGCTGGAATTTCTCTCTCCAAGTATGGTTGGTGACTATGCTGCAGAATTTTCAGCATTACAATCGGCTTTCGGTATTGGTGGGGGATCTGTTCCGGATCCCCCCATGGATACCAAAATCCGCAGCTGTTCAAGTCCCATTGTTCCCAATGGTGGTGCGACCACCACCAAGGGCTCAGAAGGCCAGAGAAGCAGCTCCTGGTCAGAACACAAAAAGTTAACTTGGAGTTTGCTGGGCTGCCTCCAAGCCCACCTCTTCCATATTCTCACCAGCCATTGGTCGGAGGAAAACATCAATCACCTAGTCCTTCTTCCTGGGTGACTGATGGCTCCCTCCAACCAGTGCCTGCCTCTGTGTCTGTGTCTTTCACATTCTTGTCAGCCATTGGTCAGAGGGAGCAGTCAATCTCCCAGGGAGGAGGACCATGTGATTGGTGACTCCCTCCAACTGGCTGACGAGAATGTGGAAGAGGTGGGTCCGAAGTTAATTTTTTGTGTTCCGGCCAGGAGTTGCTTCTCTGACCTTCTGAGCCCTTGGTGGGGAGGAAGGTAGGAAGCCTTGTCATTCCAAATGGTGGTGCAACTGTGTGGCTGTGCTGCCATTGGGAACAATGTGGGCTTGCCATCCATGGATGCTTAAATCCATGGATGGCAAGTCCACGCATACCAAGGGCTGACTGTATTTTGTTTTCATGTGAATTTAATGCTGGGGTCCTATAGTTGCCCCCTTTATTGTGGACTGGGAAGTATTTTGACCATTTTCAGTCTGTTGGCCACTTCCTTGTTTTCCATATTTGTTGGCATATTTTAAGCCATATTTGTCGCTTCTGTGTTCATTGAAGGCATTCAGTTAGGATATTAGGATAGTCTGTTCCTGGGGATTTATTTTTCCCAATATCTCTCTTATTGCAGTTTCTACTTTGCTTTTTAGGATTTGGGGTTCATCTTTGTATGGGTCTTCATTCCATTTGCCATTCATTTTCTCATCTTGTTATATAACTCTTCTGTGTATCCGTAGTCCATTAAATATAGCTTTAGCTCCTCTTAGGTCCAAAACACACTGCAGAAATAATCCAGTTCGAGACCGCTTTAACTGTCCTGGCTCAATGCTAGGAAATCCTAGGAATTGTAGTTTATTGTAGTACCAGAACTTCTCTTCTCTGAAAAAGAAGGCTAAACATCTCACAAAACTACAGTGCCCACAATTCACTAGCATTGAGCCAGGGCAGTAAAAGTGGTATCAGATTATTTCTGCAGTGTGTTTTGGACCTTAGACTGGCCAGGATTAGAACTGTGGAAGCTTATTCCATTAACAAATAAGCCAGTTTACCTCTTCCAACTTGAATTCAGGATCCGGGATGCCCCTGGATGTTATCATACCTAAATCACCACCTATCTAGTTGGGACGCTGCCACCTGGATGCATCCCAGGTTGAAACCTCACTTAGCCACAATAAACAGGCACCACAAGAACATCATAATTGTCGCTTACTATTTGATGTTCTTGTGGTGCCTGTTTATTGAACCATTTCCTGTATTGCTATGTACTGTATATGTATTATCTTACTTGAGAGTATGTATTTTCCCTGGAAAATGATTAACCATCCATTATGAAGCCTCACCCTCCCTCCAGTCCATCTGCCCTGGTCCAGGCCTTGGAGGTAGAGAGGAACTGCTGGACCTCTTACCCTTTCCCTCCACCACTCCCTTCTCCTTCTGTGTCTTGTCTTTTTAGATTGTAAGCCCAAGGGCAGGGAATTGTCTAACTAAAAGATTGTATGTACAGCGCTGTGTAAATTTACAGTGCTTCATAAATAAAGGTTAATAATAATAATAATAATTAGCCAGCACCTTTTTGAAGTCGGGGAACATCCAACTTCAAAAATTGGCTGGCTGAGCAAGGCTTCGACCTGGGATGCATCTGGGTGGCAGCATCCTGGTTAGATAGGTGGTAATGATAACATCCAGGAGCATCCCGGATCCCAGATTCAAGCTGGAAGAGGTAAGACAGCTTATTTGTTAATGGGATAAGCTCCTTAGTTTCCATGCTGTTCACTCCCCACATTTGAGAAACAGTTTACTTTGAGTATAGACTGTTTTGTTGATTTCTACTGCTAACTTTTTTTGTCTTTTAATAATGAAATAATAGTTTTTGTTGGAAAATCACCTTGTCTTTCTTCCTCATTTTTACTTGGAGTCACTCTAGTTAATTGTCCATTTAAAAAACCTTTAGCCTGTAAGATCCTGTAGAGATCTGGAAGAGGTTAGTGCCTGGAAGAGGTTAGTGCTGGCCAGTGGCTGCTCAGGGATTTAGAGAGTAATCTTATTTAGTCCTGCCTGGAGATCCCAGGGATTGAAATTTGGACCATTTGCATGCAGTTCTACCATTGAGCTACAGCCCTACCCAAATTAAAAATGTCAGGTATGCAATGGATTTTGGACTGGTATTTTGTTTTTGTATTTTTCATGGCATTCAGAAAAATCTTAGACAGGATTTCCTTTGAAAAAGAAAAACCTCATACCTATGTAGAGGAAGAACAGCTTATTCATAAAACAATATGTGTTGTAAGCATCTGGAAACATATGTTTGTTAATATTTATGCTGCACTGCTGGAGGCACTTAAACAAGGCACTAAGCCAGCAGGAAAGATGACAAGGTCCTGAACTGAAAATGCTTACAACAAGCTGGATAATACAGTGAATAATGGTGGTAGACAAAGAAGAGTCACCAAGAAAAAGTGTAAGACAAAGGTTAGCTAACAAAAGAAAGGATGCTGTGAGGTTCGATTTGGGTGAAATGTAGAAGAATATTAGGATAAAACCTCTCTGACATGACCTTTACTCCAAACATTCATCCATGCTTCACACAGATAAAAATTTTGCAGTACTCTTTTCTTTGTTAGCTTAAATTCATAGGTTATTTTTCCACATTTTTTTTAAAAAAATCCACAAACTGGAAACTAGATTCTTGCCTTCTTCTGATTCTAGCACTTGCTCTCAGCTGCTCTTGTCTTGCTCTTATGGTTTTTACTATTACTTCTAGCCTCTAGACTATCGGAAGGTCTGTATTGTCACTTATGAGACTGTCCAGGTTTTCAAAAATTAGGGGCAGTCCTTTATCGTAGTCCTACTACCCTCACAAGGATATTTGGTGGGAATTTAGGAGAAGGCCTTCTTGGTGTTTTTCCTCCCAGGCTCTGGAACTTCTTTGCCAGACAGGCTAAATGCTTATCCTTATTCTCCTTCAAGTAGCAGGTGAAGGTTTTATTCTGACAGTGAGCTGAGAACTATTTATAAGGGAAGGTTTTTTTTAACTGTGTGGTGTAGTGGTTTTATTCCCTGTCTTTTTAATGGATATAATTTAAATTGTAATTAATTGTATAGAGCTAAATTCCTATGTTTTTACATATTGTTAAAATCTATTTGCATCTTAATTTTTGTAAACCACCTTGAGTCTTGGTTTTGAGGGAAAGGGGGGATGTAAATAAATAAAACAGAACAGGGAGAAATCCATGGCCTTGTGGATGTGTTTGGTCTCCAGCTCCTATGTGCCCCAGACAGCATGGTGAAGATGTGCAATGATGTTCAATATCCATGCAACATTATGTAAAATGCGCAATGATCGGCAATGGCATCACACATGTATCTCCATTTTTATAACTTTCAACTGAATACATATGTTACAAATTAGCCACAAATGTCCACCTTCATGCATAAGGGAATGTATGCATGCATAAAAGACCAACAGGATGCCATCCATTATGAATAGTGCCATTTCCAGCAGAGCTGCATGTCTGCTAATAGAAAAGAAGGTAATAACACTGGTCATAGCAGAGCCTGTGAGATGCCATTTCTTTTGTTTCACTTAATATATTAACTTAATGTGGTGAAAATACAGCACGTGTCACCTTTTGCTCTATGTACTGAACTCAGAGGTCAAGTAATCTAACCTTGATGTGCGATGTAATTACAATTGCCCCATGTACTTTCCAAAATAGGCCTGAGTGTTGTGGCCATAAATATTGATTATATTATTGCATCTAGAGGTTTTATTTTAGGGTACTTTGGGTGCTGTGTGTATTATAGTTTCCTGTGAAGCTTCCATTTATGAAAGGTAGTGGCAATCCACTGTATTTTTCAAATTAAAGCAAATCCTTCCCTTGCCAGCAACTCTATTAACTGATCTTTATAGGTCTCTCTGGAATTGCACTGCTTTCACAGCTCTGATGCAAAAGATTAATCTGAGAAGTGTATTAAAGGACAATGGGAACATCTGAGAGAGTTTTGCTGTGCCAATCAGACCACTTTATCTGCAGAGCGACACTGGTGTCTCAGTGAGACTTTTCCTACATCAGTATTGAAAACCGTACTGATTCTTTACTATTCTGTAACTATTGAACTGTAGTTCACATCATTGATCAGTATGGACAGGTTGGGTAGGGCTGCTAGGAGTTAAAGTCCAACAACATATGGAGGACCACAAGATTCACAGCCTTCTCTGCTACATAGTAGTCTTATGTATTTCTTTCTGACAATGTTCCAGTAATTTCACTGGAACTTAGTTTTATTTATTTATCGACTTACATACTTGAAAATATCTTATATACCATATGCCTTCCAGCA
The DNA here is from genome assembly GCF_019175285.1 of Sceloporus undulatus. Classification (NCBI taxonomy): domain Eukaryota; kingdom Metazoa; phylum Chordata; class Lepidosauria; order Squamata; family Phrynosomatidae; genus Sceloporus; species Sceloporus undulatus. Next base: position 64,111,364 of record NC_056526.1, read on the forward strand.
TACCATGGCCACCAAAGTGAAGCAAAACAGGTAAAAACATTTAAAACTATACAGAGACAAAAGCATTTAAAACAAGACAGAGATTTTAGAAGAACTTGGAAAATTGATCAAAATAGTGCTATTTGTCAGTTTTGATAGTTGTCATCTTTGCATCCTCTTATTTCATTCTTTTGTGTGGCTGTTTGTAGTGATATCTTGGATCTGCACTAGGATTCTTTAAGGTTTTGTTTTTTTAAAATGGGACATGGTTTCCTGAGATGGTCCTATGGTCTGAAGAAAAAAATTACTCCTCTTTGATCTTGGAGATGCTGTTTCATTGATGAACTATAACACTATAGTTCAGATAGATTGATTGATTGATGGGAAGGGAAATGTTGTTCTGATATGTGTAGGAATTAAAAAGAAACCAACTCAAGGGTGAGAATAATTGTTTCATTTGGCATTGGGGATTGCCCAAAAAATAGTCTGGAAAGGCATTTGGTTATTTAAAAAAAATTGGAGAACTACAACAAATACCACAGCCTCCTGACTTAGGGCACATCCAAACTGATTGAAAAATCTCAGATTTTATTCCTGCTATTTCCAATTTTATACTATCTTAAAATAAAGTATAAATTCTGCTACAGAATTGAAGCTGAGCCAACAGAACATGTTAAGAAGCTGGATGATAATAATAATAATGTTTTAAAATCATTTTAGGTTGGTTTTTTTTAATTTATGCAGTATTTCAGCTTTGCAAAATTTCTGATGTTTACTTTGCATCCTTAAAGCTAATCAACAGGATTAGATCTAACCATTAGTGAATGGGTTTTTTATGCACATTAAGTCCATTTAGCAAAATTGTAATATATCTCTTAAACTGCTGAGTGCTTTATATTAGGAAACAGCTGCTGTGCATGGCTCAAAATCTCCTTTCTTCCACATTTTATGATACTGACAGTGTGGGTAATGGAGATTCTCTGTACCACCACTGACATCTTAATGGGTGTAGTAACAGGATGGCTGCTGGAGGAAGTATATGGGACTGACTTTCACATCTGTAATGATATGGTAATTTGAACCATTACAATGTCAGGGGTACTTTATTGAGATTACAGCTGATGATTATGAGCATATTACAATACTCTTGCAAGCACAATAATTCTGTTTTTTCGAAATAAAGTCAAACATCACCCAGAGAAGTGGCAAATAAATAAATAAATAAATAAAACCTGGCATTTTAATGCTTCACCTTGGACAGTAAGCCAATCTTAGTGCCCAGAACTCATCAACATTCACCACCATACAGCATTTTGCTGGAGAGCTTCCTGGTATAAAAGATTCAACAACCTTCAACAGTAACAAGGAATTAAATGTTACCAAACTTCTACTACTCTCCAGTGTGAAGATTGTTCAAATACTAGTTGAAAATCAACAAACAGATATTGTAGCACCTTTGAGACTGGGAGAAAGAACTTGGTTGCATAAGCTTTGGTAGACATATAAGTAGACTTAAGTCTATGAAAGTGTATGCTATCAACTTCTTTCTCTCAATCTCAAACGTGCAACAGCATCCTTTTAGATACTGATGCAGAGTAACACAGCTAAGGCTTTGAATTCCATTTGAAAATCTGTCACATTCAATACAGAAAAAAAGCCTAATGTAAACAAACAATGTGGTAATCAACACCATCAAATGGTAAATGGGCAAATTATAGGGTTCTTCCTGTAGAATCTTTATTTCAATCCCTCTGCTTATAGTGAAAGTAAATGCTGCTGAACATGTGAGATCATTCACCAGAGAATTGTATCAAGTTATATTTGATACTTGAGTTTGGCATTAATAGAAAGTGATTTAGGTGACAGAAGTGACAGAGCTAATTCATAATCCATTTGGAATCCGTATTAAACACTGATTAAAAATGAGTTAAATATTGTTGCTTTAGATGACACTCATCAAAAGAGGTGGCAAGCTGGGGATGTGTTCACTTGATTGATGATTAAAGCTCATACTTGATTAAAGCTCATACTTTTAAGGGAAAAGCACTCAAAACTTTGGGCTTACATGGACAAATCGAAGTTCTAGTTTCTTCTACATTTGCGTTTTGAAATCTCATATTATTTCTATCCCAAATGTGAATAAATATATGCATTTTGGTAAATTCTTATCAAATACTTAAATGAAATTCTCCCTCCAACACAGAAGGAAGCAATACAATTTGATGATAAATGTTATGTATTAAGTTGTAAAAATTGATGTCAAAATTCCATTTTGTTGTTCTTAACTGCCTTTGAGTTGACTCATGGCAGCCCTGTGAATAAGACATTTCCAGGCTCCCCTATCATCAATCTCTCTGCTGAGGTCCTGCAGGTTCAGGCCCGTGACTTCCCTGATTGAGTCTAGATATCTGGCATGTGGTTTTCCTCTATTTATACTGCCTTCTACCTTTCTTAGTATTATCTTTTTGATCCATTTGTTTTTCTTTTTGGCTGTTCATGATATCCTCAGCACTCTTCTCCAGCACCACATCTCCATATTCTCCATATTCAACAGCACTTCAATATTGGAACCTCTCATTAAATATAATGCAAAGTAACTTGACATCTAATAACATTTAGAATGGAAAATGAAAACGAAAATATTTCTTATTTTTTTTCATTTCCCATTACAAGAAAGAAGAGTTTCATGGCTCCCCATATTTTGCTGGATTGCAACCCAAGCATCCCTCAATATTGCTATGCTGGCTAGAGCTGATAGTATCTACAGTATAGCAACATCTGGAAGAACTCATAATTCTAACATTGCACTACATTAGTGAAAGAGAGTGGAAACAAAACAGTTGTGTGTAGAATGTGCAGACTGTGAAGTTGTGTAGCCCCATTACACAACTTCTGTCATTAAAACGATCTGCTATCAAATCATCAGCTAAAAGTGCTATTGTATATATGTCTGTTCCAAAGAATACTGTATCTCACTGAGTTCTCTTAGATAACTGAGTATGATTTTAAAGTAACATTTTATCAGAAAACAACATGGAAACCCTGGCTTACTGTTTCTATAAGATAACTGAAAAAAGATGAAAAATAACCGGATGATTATTATATCTTTAAAATCTGAATATGCAGATGAAAAAAATGTGTGTTTTTCAGACCACCAAAGGAGCAATATGAAAGTGTAGATTGTAATGTATAAAGGCATGAAATCAAGCATGGCAGATCAAAGGTTGGAACAGAAAAGGCAACAAATGGTATAACTTTCTCATATATCTATATCAACTATTTCTCTCTCTCTTTCTGCCTGCCTGCCTGCTTGCCTGAATGTATGCATGCAAGCACACACACACAAAAACCAATTTAATGTGGTCCTCTGTATATAATTTACAGTTTAATATGTTCCTCTGCCTGGTGTTGCCTACATGCCCACAGAGTCACCAAACATGGTGCATTACCTAATGGGACCAAAATTAAACTGCAGAGAGGCTTTGGACTTGATCTGTCAACTGCTTTGGGGGTACCTCTCCAAGAAACTCTTCAGATTTATGTAATTTATAGTTCATTCAAATCATAAAGAAAATAATAAAAATCAGCCTGGGCAATACCAGATAAATCTCCTATGTACACATACATTTTCTCACCCATGGTGGTTTGGGGACTCTAGGAATGGCAGCCCAAACAAGTAATGTTTCCAGGCTCTGGTTAGAATATATACTGTGAGACAACACAGCAGATTATATTAATGCACAACACATATATTTAGAGCAGTACACTATAATTCCATACTCCTTTATTTACAGCCTTGTTTGAATAACAGTGTGAAAATTACTAGCACCCTCCAATTTGGCCAAATCCACAGCTTATAAGATTAACTGCTGGAAACAAGTTAAAATGCATCTTTCCATTTCAGTAAGAAAGTTAACCTTGAAACCAGTGATTAGCATGGTTTGTAAATGCAGGAAGAGCCCTGGGCAAGGAGCTTGAGGAAATCCACTCAACTGATAGAAAGAACTAATTTGTCAGGATTATTGATGGGACCTTTATGGAGCAAGTTAGCTATTATTTCAGGGGAAGAAGGTAAAACATGGTTTGATTTCCCCCCCAAGCTAGGGATTGAGAAGAACTGGCATTCTACTGTAATTGTAGCTATGATCTCAGATCCTTTGAAGAAAAGGGATAGCTGTTTGCTAGACACCCTGCAAAGTACTTGTTTGAGCACAATGGTGCCTTTTCTTTTACAGAAGAGTGTTGGATAGACAATCCAAATGGAATGCAGGGATGTGGCTTACATCACTTTATCCATGTACACTTGTTGAAAAATGTACTTTCTCTCACTAGAAGTGAAGATGACTAAACTGATGCTGTTTTACTTTGGACATATCATGAGTTGAAGTGAGTCATGGATAAGAAGATAGTGCTTGTTAAAAAGAAAGGAAGTAGGAATAAAGGAAGACTGCACTATAGGGGCATTAATTTGATAAAAGACGTGGGAGTCTAGATTTGCAATATCTGAGCAGACCAGTTGATGACCATGGCTCTTGGAGGTCTCTCATTCATAAAATCTACACAAGTCCAAGTTGACTTGATGGCAAATGCAGTGGGCCCTTGGCATCCCCTGGGATTTGGTTCCAGGGCCTCCCATGGATACCAAAATCAGTGGATGTTCCATTAAGTCCCATTAAGAACAATGGTGTAGTAGAATGGTGTTCCTTATATAAAATGGCAAAATCAAGGTATGCTTTTGGGGATTTATATTTCTTTGAATATTTTCTTTGAATGGTTGAATCTGTGGCTACATAGGGCCGATTGAGACAACAAAAGGAGGGAATATAAGGAGGGCAGAGAGAGATTGCAATATGAGTAAACTAATAGAGGCTTCTTTCCTTTTTTTAGACTCAGTTATAGGTGCTTCCCCCCCTTTTTTTTCCAGCCCTTTCCCCCACTTGTAGGGTCCTAACCTTGAAAGGTTTACTTGCAAGTAAAAAGAATAGAAACAGAGTTGAATGCTATATATTTACTATATTGCAGACTGTGAGGGATCTCTGGGTCCCCCTCCCTTCTCCTGCCTCAATGGATGAGACCTCTTGAGGTCGCCTTTTATCTAAATCACTGCCACAACCCAATCATTTGACTTCTCCCTCTTTAGTAATGTACATGGACATTGCTGGGGATTCCCTGCCAGAGACTCTTCCCTCCCTCTTCCCACTTTTGGGGAAGAACTAAATCTTGGGGGCTGTGTAGATCAGCTATTAAAGCCAAACTGGAGGTGGAGTTGGGGCATGGCATCCATACAACACACAACCCAACTCCACCCCCATGGTGGCGTGATGCCGTGCACCGCTCCACATGGTGCACAGCATCACAGCACTCTTCTGGCATCACGTTTAGATGACGCAGCACCAAAGGAGAGTTGAGGCATCCAATATCAGGATGCAGCACCCTGACTCTGCCCACAAGCCGGCACTTTCTGCCGGTCTGTATAGGGCCTATGTTTCAACCACCACTTCCATTGACTTTTGAGAGGTGCCACATTAGCCTTTACCTCAGGCAGTAGGATTTCTTTGGCTGGCCTTGCTATAGATACACAGACATAAAACATCAGTATGTGGGTAGAAAATACGTGATATGGCCTTGTAAAGGGTGAATAATTACTTCCACCAATAATAATTACTTGAGGTTGAACTCTCTTGGTTAAAAACATGTTGCTTGGGGTTCTCCTAATAATCCAGGGACCCGTACACACTTTGATTTATTTTATGGAATGCTGAGATTTGGTTGCTCAGAGAGGCATTTAAAAAAAAACATTATAGAGGTATCTCTATACCGTAAATTTACAGCGCTTTATAAATAAAGGTTAATAATAATAATAATAATAATAATAATAATAATAATACCAGAAGTATCTACCTCAACTAGAGTGCTCTACCACTCTATTTCTCCCCCTTTTAACCTGCCACTCTCAGGATTCCACAGAATGTTGCCATGGCAGTTAAAGTGGAATCATTGCACTATACCTGTATGGTGTGAAAGGGCTCCAGGTTTTCCTTCCAAGCACAGACTTATGACAGAGTTTGGTAAATATGTAGCTGTCAGTAAAATTTCCCTCCCTGCCTCATCTGTTTTGTTTTTAGCTTATATGTTTCTGTCACTTTTCTTTTTTATTGGACAAACATTTCAAAGATGTGCCTATCCATTTCTGGTAAACCCTATCCAATGACACACATATATGAGAGTTGTTACTGTATTACATCTACCAGCGAATATATATTTAGCAGAATATATTGCCCTGACATCAAAAATTGCTCTTTTCCTCCCTCCTGCATTAAGAGTTTGACTAAGGTGCCTACTTGAAAGAGGATTCGGTCGTTTAGAAAGCAGATAAATAATGGGACAGCAACCCCATTAAAATTAGAATATTACTGCTGGTGTCACATTTTTTTTGCACCGCGATGTGTATTTTTGTTTTCATTAATGCAGAATACCAAATTGAGTCCTAAAAAATTAGCATCACTCTCCAAGAAGAAGCTTTATTGACATACTTGTTAATGGTTTGTTTGCATGAATAATTCACCAACTCTATGCTATTTCTCTATTTTAAATGTATTACAAAGCATATATTAGACAAAGATTGACCTCTACTGTGGTTAGCATGACAGTTTATTATTACAGAAGGCTCCATATACATTGACTTTGAAACAAAGCCTTGAGATTCACTTAAGGTTGACACCATATTCATCCGAAGGTACAAGTCTTGGAGTATCATTGACTTACCTTCTTGCACTTGTTTTCTTTCATGGTCTGAATAAGACTGAAATTGTACACAACTGTTTCCCCCCTCAGTTTTGGATTCTTTGTTTTGTCCTTTTGCCTCAAAGGCATGTGGGAAATCATTATCATTAACTGCTCTGTATGAAAACCTTAAAAATGTGCAATTTACAGAAGATTATTAGAATATCTTTCTTTATAAATTTTTTATATAGTTGATAGCTTTACTATCTCATGGCTTTAGGAACCCTGGAACTTTAAGTAATGGCTTACAATAACTTTGATGATTACAGGACGATAGATATATAGATATATATGAAATCTCTCATCGTCTCCATGTAAGGTCAAAAGGTAGTTTAGCAGGAAGATTTCAAATGCAGTCAGGATGACTTTCTTTCTGTCTTCTAGCTGTTCCTCCTTGTGTTTTTCTTATCAGCTGCAAAGATATAACAAAGGCTCTTCCCAACCCCCACCATTCCCAGCAATGTCCTTTCAGTGTCTTTCCTCATTTTCATGTGCTTTTTGTTTTGCCACTGAGCAGCAATTAGTAATATGACTCCTGTGTGCTGCTATTTTCAATTTGTGCGTCATGAATGTACGCTTGCTTTCATCCCTGAAGTGGAGGGAAACCATTTGCTGCTGCTGCTTCCAGGAAGAAGTGCCCTCTGAACATAGAAAGAGCAAAGAATTGACAGCAGGCATCCAGGCTGCTGCATGGCATGAACAAGTGTTTTTGAGTTCTCAGTAGCTATTCATAAGAGGTGATGGTTGTAGTGGTGAGGTTAGAAATTCCCACTCTAATTAAAGACAAAAATGTGGAAGTCATATTAACTGTTAGCTACGAGCTCACAAACCCAAGAAAAGATTGATCTGAAGAGAAGAAAAACTGTGATTTGAATAAAGCTTGATTTCTTCAAATAAAGCACACACAGTTTCTTCCTTTCTCTTACATACAATCCTTTTGCACACACGCACACATGCACACACACACTGTTCCGCTATATTAATCTGGCCTGCTCTGTACAGACAAAAAAAAAGAAAGTGGAATCAGTCAGTGCTATGAAAGAATTGAAGGGGAAAAAATGAATGGCAACAATCACACGAAAGACTTTCATATGATGGTGCACTGATCCTGTCATTTTCCCGTGAGTGAAGGGGAATTGTCCCCTCATTTCCCATCATTTTGTATTAACGGAAGAACTCATTAATATAATTCCACTTCACTGATGGAACAATGACTGGATCAGTGTGACGTATGAATTTATTTTGCACAATTGCCGTCACTGGCGGGATAAGGATGGGAGAGTGATTCACTCCCTTCCCATCCTATTCCTGTCCCTGTGTGATAATCTCTTCTGTCTCTGTATTCAAAGGCAGAATCAGCTCTTAACAACATGAGATTGCTGATTGGCTAGCTGGTCTTGGTAATTCGAAGGCACCCAACCAGTCAGCATCTTCCTGTGTGTGTGATGGTGACTAAGGAGATTATCACATGGAGTATAAGGATGGGAACAAAGTGGATTGCTTCCATGCTTATCCTGTCCTACCTACACAATTGCACCAAAGATTACCACACATGGTACTTTTATCCCATTCTTCTCCCATCAGTGAAATGTAATGGCTCCGTCATTTGGTATTAATGGAACCTCCCATTAATACCAAATGACGGGGCCATTACACCGCACTGGTGGGAGAAGAACGGGATAAGCGCACCATGTGTGATGATCTTTCACATGATTGGATGAAAATGTGTGGGAGCAATCCACTTTGCTCCCAGCTTTATCCTCCACATGATGATAAACTAAAGTGGAACCTTTTTGTCCCAACAACAACAGAGAAAGACAGGAACTGATCACTCCACAATGGTGTCCTTATAGCTAGCTGTTTGCTAACTGCTTTGGATTGAGTATGCTGAAGAAAGGCCTTGTTGTATTTTTCTTCCACATGACTTCTACATACTTAATTTGTTCATGTTCTTGTTAGCCTTTTAACAGTTTTAAAAGTCAGCAGGCAAATAAAATAACCCAAAGACATTTCATGATTTCTCAGCTGTTTCCACGTGGGACACAAAAAAGACTTATGAATGGAATTCATAGCCATTACAACCTTGAAAATACAGTGAATAATCCTGGTGATTATTCAGTTGTGTATCTCTTTTGTCTTTTCAACATTGCGGCTGACAGACTGGCATCTCTACCAATGTTTTGAGTTGTGGTTTTCATTAATTACTGCATTGAGAGTGCTTTGTACATTTCTGTTAAATGTCAGCAGCAAAGGTGTTTAGGCAGAAATGTTGTAATGTTGAAATGCTGTCACTGCTACCAATTCATAGCTTTAAAAGTCTTTCTGATTAACAGCCTAATTCAAGAGTTTTCTGTGCCAGCAAATAAATTGTTTAAAATGGGGAAGCAACTACTCTGGCAGTACAATGTAATAAACCATGGTATTATGTTGCTGTTCCATTATTATTTTGGTGCAGGGGAAGCAGTCTAGAAAGATATGATAGTGCTTATGTTTGCGATTGGGCCAGTAACTCATTATAACTAATGAAGGTGCCTGTAATTACTTATATTTGAAGCCAAAGAGGGCACAACAGCATTCCTTTCATTAAAAGGCAACAACTGTTAAAATGTCCCTCTCTTTTCTTTTCTTTTTTACAATGAGTAATTCTTAAAGTTACTCTTCATACAATGTCTTGGGCTGCCGCTGTGACTTAATGTTGCAATATATCAGAAGACATGTCATTGGGTCCCTCAAGTGGTGATTGGATGGTCCCAACATTGGCTAGTAGGCAAAAGAAGGTATTAGTGATTGGTCATTAGTTTCCTTGTCCCTGTGAGGCTATTGAGGAGTACTGCACTTAGATACAATGCCTAAACCTCTTAGCGCATATCGTTCAAGGTATTCCCACAGTGTCTAGATATTTGCTGTAGCCTGTGTGAGAGCAGGAATCTCTATATGAGACTACAGGGACATGTTTGGCTGCTGGCCTGATGTAAAAGCTTGAGAAGTTCCAGTACCTGCATGTTGAGGCTTCTAACGGTGAAGGATGGCATGATTGATTCTCAGTGTCTTGGTTATAATGGATACGTCTGAGCAGAGCATACTCAGACTGCTTTTAAGCATCTGGTTTAATTGTTTCTATCATGTACTCAGCTTGTGGCATGCAGTTTATCTCCCTGGTTTGATAACATTCACAGAAGAAGGCAACTGTGGCCACAAGCCATTATCTTTATTTATTTTCTTGAGCACAGGTTTCATCAGGAGTGCATCTTCTTTCAGACTGTTTGTTAGATATTTCATAGGGATTATGATTACTTGCAGGAAGAGCCCATTATTAATGCCATATGGTATTATTCCTATAGTTAACTATGTTATGCTATTGCAGGTGGAGAAACTGCTACATAGGTTGTTGTGTACATGCCACAAGTTTGCAAATGGATGGAAAATGCACTACAGAATCATCATAATTTAAAAAAAAAATTCTTTTGGAACATACCGAGTCCTAATATGCAAAAGGATCTTGCAGCACCTTTGAGATTAGCAGTACATAAGAAACTGCAGCATGAGCTTTTTTAGATGGTCTATGAAAGCTCGTGCCACAATTTCTTTCATTCAGTTTGTCTCACCACTGGGCATTCCAATCGCGTCCTCCCTCGGTTCCAGAGGGCGTGATTTCTGAGAACTGTTTGAAATCATTTTCAGAAATTGTGCCCTCTGGAACGGAGGGAGGACACGAGTGGAATGCCCGGCGGCAGCGGCAGCGTTCCCTTGTGCAGTAAAATGCGGTTCTTAGCCCCATCCCGTTCTGTACACGCCCCTGCACGCACTTGTTTTCTAACACAACGGCCTCATTTTAGGGCCTGTGTGATAAACTTCTTTGTCTGGATGCTGGAGTGATAAGGGTAAAATTTAAGACCAGGGCTGCTTCCACTCTGCAGAATTAATGCAGTTTGACATTGCTTTATCTCCACCCTGTGGAAACCTGGGATTTTTAGCTTGTTATGGCATCAGAGCTCTCTGACAGAGAGAACTAATCTCACAAAACTACAAATCCCAGAACTCCATAGTATTGAGTAAAAGTAAAACTACATTAATTCTGCAGTGTGGATGCAGCCCATTTCCTAGCTTTTGAGAACCCTAGCTCCCTCATAGCTGACCTAATCTGCACCGCCAAGGCCTCCCAGCTGTCCTTCCAGTTCAGCACTTGTCCAGACCATGGTAGCCACACACCTAAGAAGGAGAGATTTGAAAGCCTCCCTCGTGAAACATTTCACTGCAGAGTTACACCTTGTTCATTTAAATGTTTTTAGAGCAACCCATTTCCATTAGTCAGTTCAAAATGTGATCTATGGCCATGTTTCTCCTCGAAACAACTCAATAATGGTGGTGATGAACCCTCAGCTGGGTTTATAATGGAGCAAAGATCTGAAACTAAATCTGCCCCTAAGGTTCTACCCAATACACCACATCGGCTGTCTCATGTGTGAATCAAAAGAAGGCAAACTGTGTCAATATGTGTCCTAAACTCTATGGCTAAGACAGTATCTCACTCAGGGATGTATCTGTAATTAATACAGTTATTATGCTATGTGACATTTGTGTTGAATGGACAGCCGAACATGCAACTTAACCATTAACAAAATGGGCAGATTCAGTCAATCATTTATTGTTGTTGGAATTCAAAGACACAGCTGTGTTAAGTCTGAAAAATCAGTATGCAAAGGGATCTAGTTGCACCTTTGAGACGAACTGAAAGAAGAAGCTGGTAGCATGAGATTTTTAGATTTGAGTCTACTTCATCAGAGGAAGTAGATTCAGGTCTATGAAAGCTCATGCTACCAGCTTTTTTATTTCAGTTAGTCTCAAAGGTGCTACTGGATCCATTTGCTGCTGTTGTGATATGCCTTTGAGTTGATTCTGACTTATCACAGGGTTGTCTTTTCCAGATTTATAAAGAGAAGATGTGCTATTGTTGTTCTCAAAGGCTGAAAGAGTGGGACCTGCCCAAGGCTGCACAGTGGGTTTCCATGTCTGAGTGGGGATTTGAGGTCTGGTCTCCCGGAGACCTAATCCAGCTCCCAAACTACTGCACCACACTGGCTTTAACCCACAGCATACTATGAGCAATTTCAGCAGCAGCAAACAGATACAAATTGATTGCACTTCATGTACAACTCCAATTCTGTTACACACTGCACAAAAATGTCCAGACACTTCTGTAGGGGGTCTTAACACATGCCAGAAACACCAGCAGGATTCTAGTCCACAACAGCAGCAGAGGGAGGAGCATTTTTGGTCACTTCTTCGCATTAAGGGAAATAATTTATTGCCACCAGGGATAAATGCCATTGTTTTCACCATTTGGACACAAAGAAGTGCTTCATGATGCTTATCTGCAAAAACATCCCAAGGGGAGTGATCAAATCGATGGCAATATAACATAACATGAATAACACTTTACAGGGGAAGAAGAATGAAAGTGGCCTCAGGTCTGACTGTCAAATAAAGGTGTATGCTTTTTTAAAGTCTCAACAGACTGTTGTGGTTTTTGTCTTGTAAAATCTATATCAGTGTGTCCATGACTGACTTGGGCTGGGTGTTTTCCCCGTTAGAATTTTTTTTAACACCAACACTGGGGACTTTTCTTATAAATAAGCTATGAGAACAACTGCTTCTGTGTTTGTAATAGAAATGCTCACTGATGCTTGACTGCAGATGCATCAGGGTGCTTTTGAAATAAATTCCACCCTTATCTAACATCGCCTCAATCCAGACGGTCCTTGTACATGCAGGAGTCTTCAATGACACTTATTAGGAGCTTCTCAGTACAAGGTTATTCCCCATTTACCAGAGAGCCTGTATTAAAAGTGGCTCCATTTGCAACTGAGGCACTACTATTTTGGTGGTACGGAAGCTTTCCGTACCACCAAAATATGCCAGAAGAGCATACCTGGGGGACATGCAATAGTTGGGCAGCAGTGCAGCAGCAATTTACTGTGAAATAGCAACTGTTCTTCCCTGTTTCAGACTGATTCTGTCCCATGCGCAGCTCGGACAAAAATGACTGTGTGATAATCTCTCATTTCCTTCTCCACGACCACCTACAGTCATGCTGATGTTCTTTCATGATACCTCAAATCATGAGGCAGACATCTCAGTTCACTATCGGTAAATCTGGCCCTGTCTGTATCCTAGCTAGGGTGGCTAAAACTCTTCCTCTGAAAACACCTGTTGCACATATGGGGCTCCCCTGGTATTGTAGGCAATAGGAAAGCCGGAATTCTACCATCAGATAGTACATTAAGATCATTTTTCCACCATCCAAAATTCTCAAGCTGGTTGTGAAAGTGTTTGCTAGTCCAGAGAAAATGTTTATGTAGGTCTTCATGCATAATTCCTGCGCATATGGAAAGGCCACATCTTCATGACTCTAGCAGAGGACACTTCTACAACCAAAGTGTCAACAGAGAAATCACACACTGACATTTGTCATGTTATGCAGTCCTGCTTTGAAGTTCTTTTTTCCTATAACTTTCCCCATGGGACATGTTCAAAAAATCAAATATCAGGCAACACTGAGTCCCTGAGATAGATGGAAGCATGACAGTATGGTTTTAACCTTGAAGGAAGCAGATTGACTTACAGGCCCCCAGAGTAGTTTTACATAGTATTGTCATTAGGAAGTATCTTGAGCAAAGGCCCTTGGGAAATGGCGTTGAACCAGCCGACAGTAGCTGCTAGTCACAAGTAATTTTTTTCAGGGAGTGATGCAAATAAAGATGACTGCAATAATGAGTATTACACTACTCATAGGAATAATAGTAAGAGCAAATATAGAGGTCAGCATATGGATTCAGAAGAAATGCTCCCCATTTGTATCACAGAAAATACAGCTGGAGTCTTAAATAAAGAAGGCAGGCAGACAAACACAGCTGAACTGTGTTACTTCGTTTTTATTTTTACAATAAAATAGGCATTTTTTTTCTCAGGTTAGCAATTTAAAAAGTTAGTATATTGCAAAGTATCAGATACGAAGGACTAATGATATCGTACTATTGGCCCAATTTTCCTGTAACTTGTCCTCAGTATTTTCTGTCCTCTTGCTCTCTTTAATACTGTCTTTCTCCCCAAGCCTTATGAGAATTAGATTGCCTCAGAGAGTACGGAGTCTCCATCTTTGTGTGCTTTTAAAAATAGTTTGGATGAGCATCTTTCAGGAATGCTTTACTTGTGTAAATGGCAGAGGGTTGAAAGAGATGGCCCTTGCAGTCCCTTCTGACTCTAAGAGTCTATGGCTGGAATCCTGTATAGTTATGTTGCTACAAAGTGGATCCTGGTCCAACCTGCTAATCTCCACTTACTGGGAAGCAGCTGCTGGGGTCAGTGGAAGTCTGTTCCCCTGTTGATCAGGAAGTAGCTGACTGCTTTTTCTAGTCCTTTTCTAGTTTCTAGGGGGCTTGGAAATGTCAGTCAACTGCTTCCCAATCAACAAGGAAAGAGACCCCCATTAACTGCAGCAGCTGCTGGCAAGTAGGTGGAGACTGGGAGACTTTCATGCTTCCTATCTTTGCAAGTTCAACCTAGGCATTGAGGAAATAGAAAGAGTAAATGAATTTCTATACTTTGGGTTAAACATTGACCAGAATGAGGACTGGAGTCAAGAAATCAGAAGACTAAGAATGGGGTGGACGCTATGAAAGAACTAGAAAAGCTCCTAAATAGCAAAGATATACAACTAAGCATGAAAGTTAGAGTCATACAAGCAATTGTAATCCCTGTTACCATGTATGGAAGTGGGAGCTGTACAGTTAAGGAAATGGACAAAAAGGGAATAAATTCATTTGAGATGTGATGCTGGAGAAGAGTGCTGAGAATACCGTGGACAGAAAAAAAGAACAAATAAATGGGTCCTAGATCAGATCATGCCTGGAATTTCCCTGTAGGCAAAGATGACTAAACTGAGGCTGTTGTACTTTGCCACATCATGAGAAGGCATGACATATTAGAAAAGATAATAATGTTAAGAAAGGTGAGAGGGAAGTAGAAAGAGAGAAAGACCACATGCTAGATGGATGGACTCAATCTGCAAGAGCTTAGAAAAATAGTGCACTATAGGGAGTCTTGGAGATGTCTCATCCACAGGGTCGCCATGAGTCAAGATTGACTCAAAGGTGGTTAACAACAACAATAACCTAGCTCCTATGTAAACAAGGCCACAGAGGTATAATAAATACATAATGATCATGAACGCTCCAGGTTATGCATTCACAGCTGCCATAGAGGCATCTGGCCTATGATTCAAAGGACAACCCAAATGGTCAAGGGGTTAGAATGGGATGGGAAGCATATGGCTGTCGAGACAGGATTGCAAATTCTGACAACCCTAGCCAGCACAATCAGTGCTAAAGAAAGCTTAGATCTGCAGTCTAAAAACATCTGACAGGCTGCATGATTCTTATCCTGGACTGGAGCAACTGCCCTATGAAAAAAGGTTGCAACATTTGGTTTACAGAAAAAGGAGAATCAGGAAGACATGAGAGAAGTAGATATACTGGTGATCCCTGGACCAGTGCCTGTCCTTAGATCATTGGCTGACAGCCCCTGGAGAATTTCGAGAAAAGAAAAAAGCAGTTGTATCCAATGGGAAGAAATATGGTACCAGTCCCTGGCACAATGGGGGGGGAAAAGCCATTTCCCCAAAGGAGCTATCTTAAGGTAGCACTGGAGTAGAGGAAGAGTATAGGGAGAGGGTACCCCCCCCCATATAATATTAGATCATAGAGTCACCCATTGAAGCTAAATACTGAAAAATTCAAAAGAGAAAAAAGAGGAAGCATCTCTTCATACACTGCATCGATTAATTTTAACATGAATGATGGGAAAGAAGAAAGTCAATGTATTATGATCTAATGTATTAAACTGTAGTCAAAAGTACTAAATTAACAAATAAATACTGTTTTCCAAGCCAATCAATTGGGTTGAGGAGAAACAAAATACTAACAATTTTACTCCAGAATTAATTGCATATCTTTGCACATTTGCTGCACATTCCAACAGGGAAGTAAAATGTCCACTGACATTTGACCTAAGCATCAGCAATAAAGCCCTGAACATTTTCTAAGAATTAATGAGAGTCTGAGATTGTTAAAAAGCCTGAGGTGAAACCCTAGGCCATTAACCCAAACTGGTCATTAAACCTCAGGAAATGCCCAGGGCTGAGGTCATTACAATTATTCTGAGTCTCTACATTTCTCATCCTGAAACAAAAGAATTTATTGCTTTTGCCTCAGCAACATTATTCTCGTTTGATTTGATTATATTACTGTCACTAAAAAGAATGATGGAATATGCCACAAAGTTTATAATGTCTAGGAAAAAAGTAATAAAGTTGTGATCATGTGTTGAAAAATTTCAAGTTGGAAATCTGAGTTTAGTTGCAAATGCATCTCTCTCTCTGTTTTTTTTTAAAAACAAAATCAGATCCATGATCATCATCTGATGTACCTTCGGGTGCATCAATATTGTAGAAATAACACAGTTTGACACCACTTTAAATGCTGTAGCTCCATCCTCTGGAATCTTGGAATTTGTAGTTTTACAAGGGCTTCAGCCTTCTCTGCCAAAGAGTGCAGGTGTCTCGGAAAACTACAAATTCCAGGATTTTGTAGGCTAGAGCTAAGGCAGTCAAAATAATGTCAAACTGCATTACTTCTGCAGTGCAGATGCACCCTAAGATGAGAGAACACCATTGTTGTAGCTGCATCTGATGATTCAACTCCCAAAACACACTTTAGAAGCCAAGCAGCTGCACCAACTCAATGGGTTTCAAAGTGCTGGAGACCATGGAGCTGAATAATGATGCAGAAAGCTTCGTCCTGCCAGTGAGGTGTGGTATGAAATGCATTGTCAGGAACCCCTGTCAGATCCCGTTTCAACTTCTTTTTGCACCTTCCCTTGCTGGCAGAAGAATGTTGGACATGTCATCATTCAGCACTTCATTTCCAGCACCTTGGAACTGGTGCAGCTCCTTGGCAGGGTGACCAGATGAAATGTAGGACATGTCCTAGAAAATGAGGGCATCTGGGTAACTTGCTCCCTGGCTTCTAATGTGGGTTTGACAGTACATTTTCAATTGCTGAAATGGTGCTATGATTGTAAATGTCTTAAGACTGGCTCCAGCATCATAGATACTGATCAGGAGGCCAGACTATGTTAAGAATATTAAGGAATGAAAAAAAATGTAACTGAAAGAGTCAAGAAAATATCTATGGACATTTGCATGCCTTGCCATTCTGCCCACTGACCAAAGGTTTATAGCTGTCTTTTATGAGTTTTTTTTAAAAAGACACTACTGAGAAATTCAGAGGTATTGTAATAGGCATACTCTCTATTTTTCTTACCCACTCCATTGAATCTATAAAGGAGTGAAATTATGCTGTTTGGCTCCATTCCCAGCCTCTACAAGTTTGACTAAAAGTGAGAACAGGGTCTGTGCATGTACAACTCTATAAATATACAGCTGATAACTCTGATCAGTAACCCTGTCACAATCAGGGTTATTGGGAGTTAAAGCTTAGAACCTTTTTTCATTTTTACCCAATAGAAGTAGTCCAGAAACTAGCATGATTCCCTTCCCTTTTTACAAATCTGGTTGATATATGACAAGAAGGTAAGACTAGGGCTACAGTCTCTTCTGTTATACGAATATAGAAGTAGGCATGTGACTAAATACTGGGGTTTTTTAGATAAGTAATTTGAAATTATAAATCACTTCCAAAGATAAATGTTTAAAAGCCAGCAATGTGGATAGATGCACCACACACACACACACACACACACACATCATCATCATCATCATCATCATGACCACCCTTACCACAATGTGGGTGTGATGTTCCTTTGTCAGGAACAAAGAGAAACTTGTAACACCAAGATGGCAATTAGTGTTTACTTTCCTCCATCAATGACCAAGATTTGCCAAAACCCAGGGAGAGCACATCGTATACACATCAGCATAGCAAAGCCTTTTGTTGTTTTTGTTAACTGCCCTCAAGTCGATTCTGACCTATGGTGACCCTGTGAATGAGACATCTCCAAGACTCTCTGTCCTCCACTGCTCTGCTGAGTTCCTGCAAATTCATACCCATGACCTTCCTAATAGAGCCCATCCATCTGGCATGTTGCCTCCCTCTCTTTCTGCTTCCTTCCTCCTTTCCTAGCACTATTGTTTTTTCCAATGAGTCCTCCCTTGTCAAGATGACAGCCTCAGTTTTGTCATCTTGTCTTTCAGGGAGATTTCTGGCTTGATCTGCTCTATAATAGGAGGGAATAAGCTGCATCATGCTCGGGGAGGGGAGGGTAGTTTGGAAAGGGCTACCAGAAGAGGTCCATCTTAACAACCTTTTCAAAGGCCGCCAGGGTGGTAATGTGGAGGATCTCCTCTGGCAGGTCATTCCATAGTCTTGGAGCAGCAGTAGAGAAGACCCTCTGGGAAATGGTGGACAGTCTGGATTTTTTAAACTGAAGTAAATTCTTCCCAGAGGATCGTAAGGAGTGGGGCAGACAATATGGGAGAAGACGCTCCTGTAAGTAGTCAGGACCCAAGTCAAGTAGGGCTTTAAAGGTAATAACCAGCACTTTGTACTGTGCCCGGAAACTAATAGTGGAGGGATTTCAAGACGGGCGTTATATGAAGAACCTGCAACCAATCTGGCCGCCATATTTTGTACCAATTGAAGTTTCTGAACTTGGCACAAGGGTAGCCTCATGTAGAATGCATTACAGAAGTCGAAATGAGGGGTTACCAGAGCATGTACTACTATTTCAAGGTCTCCTTGCTCCAGGAGGGGGCGCAGCTGGCGTATCAGCTGAAGCTGATAACAGGTTTTCCTGACGGTCGCATCCACCTGATCTGTCAGCTGAAGTGACAGCTGGTTACTTCTGGGTACTTAATACAGCTGGTTACTTCTAAAACTGAACATGAAAACTGTATCAAGATTGTTAATTTACTACAATTGCTGTGCCCATTTTATAAAGCAGTAACACATGTCCACAGGTGGCTTACATAAGTATATTTTATAAAGAAATAAAAAATACATGAAAAATACCACTCAAATTCACTGTATTGTAACTGTATCTTTCATTGGTCTTGATTCAAATGTTTTTATGTTATGGGTTATTTCCCTTAGCTATTGTTAGTCTAAGCCTTTCTTTAATTTGGAAGTTTCATCAAGGAAATTTAAACGATGTTGATTTATATCTCTGTTCAATTCCAAGGTCTTGAGTTTGCACTGCCCATATCATACTTGGAGTAGTTTTTAAACATTGGGGGAGTCCAAAATGTTCAGCGTTTTTAGCAAATGTAAATCTCTGCACTCAGAGTACCATACTACTTCAAAGGCCAATGTATCCAAAAGATTTTGGGACACAAATCTTTGCATATCTGTACTAAAAGACAGCTTTAGGCCCTCAAGGTAGCCTGTCTAGACAAGCAATAAAGTAGCTAATGTGCCTTTATAAAGTTAATTAAAATGAATTTTACCAAAGGGCTCAGATTAGCCACAGCCAACATATATTAGTATATATGGCAAGCATTGTCCTCAGCACTGAGAGGTACAGCACGCTAATGAAAACCAAGTATCATCATTGGGGAAGATATTGACTATTTAATTTCTAACCAAGGATTCTTCTGATCATGAAACTGTGGAAGCTGGCTGAACAGGCCCTCATGTGATTCAAGTGTATTGACTGAATTTAAGGGACAGCTGATCAAATGCAAAACTATTTAACATTATAAGTGTCGTCCCAGTACTATCTTTGTTTTCAATACAGAGTGTTGGAAATATTAATATGTAGATATCATAATGCATGAGTGTGTGTGTACATAGAATGTCCATATTGTGGAATGTTGCACACAATAATCAGAGAATCATAGAGCTGGACCATAAGAGGCTATCTAGTCCAACTATCTGCCATGCAGGAATACACAGGTCCCAAGAGGTACCCATCTAGCCACCTTAAAAATTCCAAAGGAGGACAGTCTAAAATCTTCTGAGATCATCTATTCTACTGTTGAACATCTTCTGTTGTCAGAAACATCTTCTTAATGTTTAGAAAGAATCCTTTTTATTGTAATCTGAATCCATTAGTTCATGCTCTAGTCTTTGCAGGAGCAGAAAATAAACTCAATTCATTTTCTATCTACATGAAATCCCTTCAGATATTTAAAGATAGCTATCACTCTTCTCTTTTCTTCTCCATCCCAAATATGACCAACCTTCTAAGCCATTCCTCATAGGGTTTGGTTTTCAGATTTTTTTTACCATCTTGGTTCTTTCCTCTGAATAATTCCACCTTGTCAATATATTTCTTGAACTTTGGTGCCCAGAACTGGGCACAATATTATAGGTGAAATCTGATCAAACCAGAACAGAATAGTAATATTACTTCTCCCAATCTGAATGCTGTTCCCTTATTGATAAACCTAGACTTGCATTCGTTTTTTTGGCCACTACATCATAATGTTGTCTCATGTTTTGCTTATAGTTTATTAAAACTCCTTCACCTTTTTCTAAAGTACTATTTTCAAGCTGGATGTGACCCGTCATATAGTTGTGCATTTCATTTGTCCTGCCTAAATATGATACCTTGCATTTATTCATGTTGAAATCATTTTATTAGTTTTGGCCCAGATCTCCAATCTGCTAAGGCCATTTTGAAGTCTGATTCTGTCCTCTGGAACATTACCTATCACTTCTGTTTTTGTGCCATTGGCAAATTTGATAAGTATGTCCTCTATTTTGTCATCCAAAAGATGTCTGAACAATACAGGGCCTAGGACAGAACCCTGAAGTACATCACTAGTCACTTCTTTCAAGGAGAAAGAACCACTATTGGTAAGCACTCTTTAGATTTTTTTTAATCAAAATGTTAAAAATCTACCTAACAGTAGCACCTTCTAGCACAATATTTTATTAACTTTATTAGCCATCTTTATGCAAAGCAATTGTGTATTGGGAGCAATCCAAATGCCCTAGCTTGCTTATTACCTACCAGGCCTCTCTTGTTCTGATCTCCCTTCCCTTCTCCCAGGTTCCATAGTGTATAGGTAGGACACACCTCAGGCTGACCCCAAGGGTAATCTCGTTCCATACCTGCTGGGTCCCATCTAAAGTGGCTCTTCCAGAGACCCACCTTTTGCCAAATGCATGCCTACTGCTGCTCACCACAATCTCGTTTCTCCTCACATCACCTCTCAAATCACATCACAGCATGTGTGCTTTGATGCCTTTCCCATACTGGGAGATTATTGCATACCTCTTTTCACCTGATCCAGGCATAGGCTGTGCACAAACTTAAATGGGTGAAAATGGATCTTATCACATGCCTCCATGCCCAACTCGGCTGCATTGTGTACCCGATCTGGACTCCTGGTGTACTTTTCAAAGAATGATACTTTCCCACCAGGAGTCTGGATCAGGTACATGATGTGGCTGAATTAAGCACAGAAGCATGCAATAAGATCCGTTTAAGCCTGTGCCCAACCCGAGCCCAGATCGGGCGAAATGCAATGTCCCTGATTTTGGGCCTTTAAAGACAGCTCCTCCCTATAGCCACGCAACTGCTGCATGGGATTCATGATATTACTTATATTACTTATTCACTATTTTTAAAAAACAAAAATATAGTGTAAAATAGAGGAAAAAACCCCATCAGATTTATTATTTAAAAAAAAATGTTTTGGAAACAGCAAGTAAATGTTACAAAAGTAATTCAATTATAGATTGTTAACAACTGGATCACGCCTTTATCTCCCACCTCCCATGTGTAATGACAATAATGGAACTGGGAATGTGTTACTTCAGGCCTGGGGTGATTGTGGTAAATATTGCCTTCATGTCTAATTTGGTCCTATAAAACCCTGCAACTAACAGCACAGGGTGTACTTTGAGATAGTAAACAAGAAGTTTAGTTTTTAGTTTACCACATCTAATGATATTGGTTTGGAAGAGCTATCTGAAAATCTCCCTCCAACAGTTTGTACATTTGGAACCTGTAAATAAATCTTTGAAATATCCATGTAAATCTTTGAAATATCCATGTAAATAACAATCAGTTGTTCTTCACTCTCAAACTAGAGATAATTTTGAGCAACAGTTACTGTTTTGCTGTTGAATTGGTTCTTATTTTATTCTTTAATTTCCTCTTGTCAAAATTAGTTGATATTGTCCTTTACACTAAGACTATATTTCTCAGATGCTATGATTTCGGCAAAATCTCCATTCATCCCGAGGCTTGATTTTTAGTATTGCTATTAAGGAATATTATTTCCTCCTCCTCTTCTTTTTTTATGCTCTTTGGTAGAAGACATGTTTAATGGCCCCATTGTTTAGGAGGGGAAAAAAAGAAAAAGAAAATGTTCAACAGTCACAAATCTTCAAGTGTCTTCAGTAAGCTTCCCCCTTCTTCTACTGCGCTATTTACCACCTGTGGGTTTTCTCCATTTCTAGAAGTTGCTATTATCTCAAATGGCCTATTTCTAATTGTGATGGATTTAATTGCTTGGATACACAAGTCTGTTGCTAGCCGGACAAATTTAGAAAGAAAGGCTATCAAGGTACACATGTCTCAGGATGAAATGGGAATTCTTCTTATTGCTTCTGTCCTTAACTGCTCTGGATGTCACCAGGTTTATGACACCATTTCTGGAATTATTGTCCCCTTAAGAAGCATTTCAATTCCAGTCCATCTCTGTGGGGGATCTCCATAAAGAATCTTCCTTCCACCATATCTTATCCTACAGCATACTTTATTTGAAATGTGTGGTGTCACAGCAGCAACTTTGCCCCCAGCAAGTGGTGCTTCAGCTGATTTTGGAAGCTGCCAGCAAAAGCACATATGTCAGTATTTCTTGATTTAGAAAAAATATATGCAATAACACAGGCAGAAGGGGCTGTTTTAAAACCCAACCAGCCAAACCGAAATGCTTTTAATAAAAGCAGTGCAAAACAGGGATGAAATGTTTTGTCTTCCTTCCCACCCGATGAACAGAAAATTCAGTTTCTTTCTATGTTTATTCATTACAGGTGTGGCCTCATTCTTATGGGTAACCCTAACTTGAGTAGGCCTATTGAATCAATTGTTCAGTAGTGAGTAAGCAATTGTGAAATTCCATTGATTCAATGGGGTTTATTCTACCTGGGACTACCAATAACATTCAGTCCTCCATTGTGGAGCAAGAGCAAGCGTCTGATGTTCTTGACTAAATAAAAATTAACCAAACAGTGATACCTTTATTGGCCAACCAAAATGCACAATATACTTGTTGCAAGGTTTCAAAGCTCCACTGGCTTCTTCATGTTACTCTTCTCTTGCAATCCAATCTGTCTCCAGAAAAGAGTCCTGTTGATATGCAAATAGACTTAAAATTTCCTGGACTTTGTTAAACTCCCAGTTCCCACATGGCTAGAAGGAGGAGGAACCAGCCTGCAAAATTTAACCTCCTCATATCATCTTAACTAGAGACAGAAACAACAAAATGCAGGCAGATCTTACAAATATCTTCACTTTTTTTCTCCTGTTTGATTTGTAACATCTTGCCTGATGAAGAAGACAGTGGAGCTTCGAAAGCTTGCAACAAGTATATTTTCGTGGATTTTTGTTTGAATTTGCTAAATGGCCAACACAGCTACCCCTGTATATTTTCTGGTGTTCTTCACTGTTACAGATATCAGAACAGTGTTCAAATACAGTAAAACAATAAAATGAATAAGAACAAACATCCACAAAAGTATTTTTTTTAAAAAAGCAGGAACAAACACACAGTAAAACAAACCAAATCAGTTAATTTTAAAATGCCTTAGGAAACTGCAAAAAACAACTGCAATTTGGGTGCTAGTCACAGCTCCTTGGGGCAAGTATTCCACAATGGCAGCACACCAATTGAGAAGATTCTTTGTGGGTTTTTTGGGCTATATGGCCATGTTCTAGCAGAGTTTCTTCATAATTAGGATGATTTGATTCTCGCTGAATAAAACAATTACACTTGTATTTCAGTTCTTGTGACATGTTTTACCTTCACCTTCCTCCAGCATTTGTCCACAGGGAAACTGATGGTGGATGGCATTGTGCGTGAATGTATGGAAAAGAAAACAAATGAAGTAGACCCTGGTGTTTTAATCACAAGTCTTCCACTATCTCAGAGTCCTTACTACAACACAGTTGAATAAAGATGGACATGGTGGCTACAGAGGAAGCTCTGTAGTGGAAGCAACCTCTGATAGATTTCATGCCTCCTTTCCTCTCTCCTACGCTATTCAGTTATAACACTGTGGTTCTACTTTAACTACCAAGGCAACATCCTATGGAATTGTGATTTGTAGTTTGTTCAAGCACTAGAACACTCTGGAAGAAACTTTGAAGTATATCTTCTGCAAATCCCAGTGTTCCATTGAATGTTGCCATAGCACTTAAAGTAGAATCATAACACCATTGTATAATACAAAAGAGCCCCTGGTGGTGCTGATAGATGGCTCTATGTATGAAATAAAATTTGGTTGTTTTGATTGCATGTACATTTTATATATATATATATATATATATATATATATATATATATATATATATATGGGATTGTATATGCACTCTATGATTGTCCAGGTATCCCTGTCTATTGTCATTAAAATATGTTGATCTTTTTTGTATGTAGCATCTAGCCTGGCAATTTGATAAGGCACACTTCAATCATACTGCTTTGCAAATCCTATTTAGAAATCCTTCCCAAAATGCATGTAGCTCTCTTTTAAGTTCTTCTATAATGAGGAAGAATATTTCTCACAAGAGTGCCAATTCATGCTGGAAAAGATTCACTGCATTAGATGTGGCAATGTCAACTGGACCAAGATCAAAGCCTTATGTAGCCTTAAGCTGTAATTCACCTGGCATGAATATGGAGTTGCTGAGATGGACAAAGAGGATTCATTCATATCCTACACTCCCAACCAGCATTTCTGAAACCAATGGGAATCTTTTCATATTGGCATCTAGTAGAGCTGAACACATGGAGGTGAACAATCAGTGAAACTCATAATAGTGCTGCTGCTATGAAACCCCAAGACAGAATGTAATCCAAGCTAGTAAATCCTCTGAAAACAGCAATTCTTGTTTATGAGCTCTTTAGAAATCCTATTTATCAGCAGAAGGCTGCTTGCAGTATCCTTTGTAATGATGTTTATTAGAGTATGATCTGATATTGTCTTTGTCCAGGTTTGATTATGCATGTCCCCCCCACCACAAACAGACAGTAATTGATAGCGTTTCTCTCATTGTTTTGGATGGGGCATTATCATCTTGCAGAGGATCAAGAGAAAACACAGTTAACAGCCTTACTGTCACATGTAAGAAATACAACCAACGCCTGCCACAAGCACAGACTTCTTTCCACCTTTTTCTCCCCTTCCACTCCTCTCTCTTTCATGTGTTTTACAAGAATCTCCTGGTGGGTAAGATAAGCTGTTGATTCTATTAATTTTGTGATCAAACCAGCAAGGTAGCAGCACCTCCAAATTTAATGATTTATTATCCTCAGTAAACCATGTAGAACAGGTCTCATATTCTGTAACTCTCACAGGAGGCAAAAAGAAAGACTGCTATTGTGAACCATTTTTGAAAAAAAGAATTAGTGGGCTTTTGAACAAACAGATGGAGTCTCTTCTTTGGCTTGAATTTGTGAACAATTAACAGCTTTGAATAGCCATATGAGATAACAATTACTACCAGTAAAAAGGCCAACACTAGTCAATTTTATCACAAGCTTTGGAGATGGTGAAGCGGAAATTGCCTGGCAGTTTTTGAGAACCCCCCCCCCCCTCTCTCTCTCTATATATATATATATGTGTGTGTGTGTGTGTGTGTGTGTGTGTGTGTGTATATATATATATATATATATATATATATATATATATGAGAGTGTGTATGTACACACACATTAATGTGAATAATATGTCTTCTCCTGGACAGAATGTAGGCAGTGAAACTGGTCACCAGGAACAACCACTCAAACCTTTACTAGGTGGTGAGTTTGTATTTGAATTATTTACAAGTGAGTGAGGATCTTACAGTTTCTCATCCCCTTGTACTTGAGGAACTCAAATATATGTTATTTGCTCCAATACTATGATTACTGTTGGCTGGCATGTAACAATATATTGGCAAGATACAGCCAGCACAAAACCAAAAACTGGCTAGAATTTAGGTGTGAAAAAACAACAACTTAGAATTCAGTGATAATTTAGTAGCCATAAACATCCCTACACCATGTTTATTCTCCCTATTGTGTCTATTCACATGACTCCTGTGGTTTTTGAAATGCTACAAAATCTGTCTGAGAACAGACTATAGCAGACCAAAATAAAAATATGTATACATATTATGGGCAACAATTACCTTGTTGTATCACCACCAGCTTTTAGAGAGGAGAGGCCTGTGGATTCTATTTAATATTGATTATGTGAGTATTTGTGCTTGAGTCACCCAGTTTATATGTATTTGCAAGATAGGTATGGGTGGAGGCTTTATAGCACAGGTTACAGGATTCACAAAGAGATTAAGAGTTTTGTGGCAAGCTCAGAGATCAGGTTTTGGGGACTAAGTGTGTGTTTTGTGCCTTCAAGTCATTACCGACTTATGGTGACACAAAGGTGAACCTATCAAGGGGTTTTCTTGGCAAGATTAGTTCAGATAATGTTAGCCATTAACATAACTGAGGCTGAGAACATGTGAGTTGCCCAAGATCACTTAGTGGGTTTAATGGCTGAGCAGGGAACTGAACCCTGATCTCCAGAGTCGTGGTCCACCACTCAAACCATTACATCACAGGAACTATATGTCTCAGGTGGCTATCTCCTGCATGAAACAACATTCATTTAAAAAGAACAATACAAAACAAAGCAAAGCATGATTATTCTAGAGTCTTTTGTTCAGAATCTTCAGTTGTAAAGCAAGCAAGCAAACAAACACAGTCTACATGCACTTCTGATTGGTGCTATATAAATATTATATCCAGGGGTGAATTCCAAGGTTAAACAGGGATGGTGATATATACTCATTTGATGAAAGGGGCAGACGTTTGTGTTCAGATCAAGACTATGTACTATTGTGCTATGATTAGTCACAGTCCATTCAAAGGGCATACATGACACTGACAAATATATCAAATGACAAATGCCCAAGGCATAAAATAGACACTGGTGATACTTGTCAGGTTGACCTCTTTTGAAACGGAACCATATTTGACCTCTTAAAATAATGGAAGATTCTGAAGAATGTTTCACCTATTGAAGAGCAATGGAGGTTACAAGGTAACAGGATTGTGATGAACTTGTCAATTCCCTTGAAATTTCCTTCTCACCAAGAAAGGCTTAGAGAACATGAATTTCTACAATTGCATTTTCTGGGACTTGATGTACACTCTACTGGGTCAAAGCCACATCCTTAAACTACAAACCATAGGAACGCATTTTGAGCTTAAAATGAGAACAATACTTTGCCTCTTTAACAAAATATTTGCCAGATAACTCAGATGAATGAATAACCCATGCCTTTTTTAAAAAAAAGTGAATACTTCCTACTTCTACTCTTAAAAACAAAATAATTACACATCATAACACTATAACACCCAATATCACATAATTTACACCCCTTCCACGAATAAAAGAGGAGAAGAGAGAACAAGAATAAGGATGTGTGTATATGAGAGAGAAAGGGCAACTTATAATGAAGAGAAAGAAACAGAAAAAAGAGTATAAGAAAAACACTGTAACCAAAGGCTCATTTCAGTTCCAGTAGGAATAACAGAACTTTTCTTTGTTCTACTTGGTACCTTATATTTAAGATGACTAGTTTCAATAAGCATCTTCAAACCTTTTCCTAGTTGTGTGTCAGCGGCCTGCTTGTTTTAAAGTTCTTCCACAGTGAAATAACAACAGCAACAGCAACTACTACAACAATAAAGTCTTAACCACCCATTGCTATTGTGACATTGTTGCAATGCTCTTTTCCATTTCCAGGATCATCACTTCCTAAAACTTCCATAAACAGAATGCAAAAATGTTATATTTCATAACTCATGGCACTAGACTCTTGCTACTGAGACATATTGTAATACGCAATGATTTAGATATCGGTTTGCACATTTAATCTTTTGCAGTGTGTTTGTGTGTGTGCATGTGTGCGCCTATCCTCCAAAACTAAAACCAATAAAGCATAAACATCAATAAATCCATCTCTTCTTCCACTCTTTGCAATATTTCAAAAAGGAGCTGACATTTATAATCAGCACAAGGTTCCAATGCAGCCACCAGCTGATGCAGTACCTCTGGTGTCACTCCTCAGATCTAAAATAAACCATGGTAAAGAAGGACTTTCCTGACCATGCCTTATTTTAAATAGAAATATGATATTCCTAGAAGAATTGAAGACCCAATGGGAAGAGAAATAAAATAGTTTTGAAAGCAGAGTTTCAGAACCAATGTATTGTTTATTTGCTTAATATACTTTTTTCAGATATGTGCACATTTCTTTATTTATTTGTTTCATTATAACAATGGCTGTCCTGTTACCCACTATATTCTTACACTACAATCCTGTGAAGTTAGGGTAGAGTGATTGGCTTGCGATCACTCCAATGAATTTCACAGCTAATATGGGGATTAGACCTGTGAATTCCTTATGGAATTCCTTAAAGTCTACCACTTTAAAAATCCCACCACACTTGTTCTCCCATTGGAGGGTTGTTTGATCTGGAGTCAAGGATTTTAAACATTCAATTCAGATCGGCAAGTAGCAACACTTTTCTATTCAGGTATGCTCAATGTCAAGTAAATAGGAAGAATAGCTTTCTTTTTTAAAGTTGTATTCATGTTTAACATTGCCATCAAGTTATATCCAGCCTTTCCCTCGAAACTGGCACTTGAGGTGGCATACAAAACAGAAAACAAATACAGTTAAAAGCACTTACAAAACCATAATTGAAAACATATAAAAAGCCATTGTTAAAAGTTTAGAGAGACAGTGTGCTATGTGGCACTAGATAAATCAAGCAAATTGTTGCAGGGGAAGCATCTTTGTCTGGAAAAAGTAAGCAGGCAGAAGTTTCTATATGGAGCAGGTAGGTGGCTGCAGGATTACTGCTTTGATAGGAAATAGGTAACAGGCTGCAGCATGAGAAGATGAGTACAGAATAAGAGAATTAAATGGTGATAAATAGAGTGACTGAGATGAGGATAAAGGGTACTTATAACCAGTCATCCATACCCTTATCTTAGTTTTGTGGTCTTCCTTTCCTTTCTGCAGAGGGCCTTATCTCCCAGCTACTCCTAATCTTTTTCTTGGGTTTGAACAATTTTTTGTATTCTACAAGACTCCGTCGCTCAGTGGTTCTCAACCTTCCTAATGCCGTGACTCCTTAATATAGTTCCTCATGTTGTGGTGACCCCCAGCCATAAAATTATTTTCATTGCTATATGCAAATACGTGTTTTCGGATGGTCTTAGGCGGCCCCTGTGAAAGAGTTGTTCGACCCTCAAATGGGTCCCGACCCACAGGTTGGGAACCACTGCCGTAGCTTATGAAAGCTCTCCATGTTGTAACTTCCAATTCTTGCATATAAGCACATCTCTAGTGGAACTGCAAGGTGAGTCCTGTCTGACTCTTTGGCGCGTTACAGACCACCCAAAACAGGCAGTCTCACGCTGCTGCCAGTTGCTACGTCTGGGAACCGCAGTGGCCAAACCACGCGGCTCCCAGGCACAGCAAGAAAGAAACGCCAAAATGGCACTTCTTTCTGGGCCCCGGAAGTGGCACCGTGAGGCGCTAGTTGCACACTCGCAGTGTCACTTCCACTGCACAACGTCCGGATGCTATGCGTCCGTGACGTCAAAATGGCGGCCTCGTGTGGATGGGCGCTGCCATTTTGTACGGACTCAGTTCATACTAGGGTTGAGGGGCGTCCGGAAGGGACGCCCCCTTCTCAACCCTAACACGCCCCTTCTCAACCCTAGTACGCCCCTTTGGCGTGTCTGTAACACACCTTCCTCTCTTTTGTAGCTGTGCTTTTCCTTCCTTGACTCTGGTATCTGATAAAGTCAAGAGGAGAGGTCTACAACTTCTACAAGATGTTCAACATTTTTTCAACTTCCACAACATCTATCTCCTTACAGCCGTCATGATGATAGATGAAAGAGGGGAAGTACAGGTTTGTTTATCTTTGTTGGCATGTTATTGCTAATTTTTATTGAAGGTTTCAACTGAAAACCTAGGAACTGAAGATACACCAAGCATTAATTTTCGAAATATTTTAAACATATATTGTTCTTTATGAAGGGAGACACTTCAATAACTAGTTATTTAATAACATTTAATTGTAATCTTACTAAGAAACTGACTGTACACAAAACCAAGCTGACATGGTCATCATGTTGTCATTGATAGAATCACCAAAATTACTACCAGTTTGTGTAGGAAGTATCCATACACAGCTTTCTTCATACAAGGCTTTTCTATGTGATTCTGCATATAGCATGGACAGAATGGAGAAAAATTGTGCCTCCTTGATGAACCTGTTGTATACAAATCTAGTAAGCGACAAGACAGAAAGTTGGTGTGTGTGATGCAGATGAAATGAATCATATTATTATTTAGCTTTTGGCTGATTTTCTACCCCATCCCCATTGTAAAAGGGCAGGAGTTACTATAATGAATATAAACTTGGGTTGGAATCCTGCTGGTGGCATGTATACATGTAATCCAGCATTATGCACATGTATGTTTTGTTCTGGATGGCATAAGAGGTTATTGATTAGCTAGTGCACTGTCCAAAATGTCCCTCTCAGCAGCTGTCAAGCCATGAAAAAGGTCCTGCTACAGCTGTTTTATGGCTGGTGGAAAGAGAGGGAGGCAACCAAGGAACAGGAACTCTGGCTTATGCCAGTTGCAGTTCTCCAGTCACAGCAAAGACAATGAAATGACAATGAAAAGACTCTCTATCCTCTCCATTTGGGAGGATGACTTCATTTACCCCCTTCTTCTTGAAGAGTTTCAGTTGAAAGAAGCTGTTGTCTTCTCTGCTTGGTCACCTCCCTCCTTCACTCTTCTCCAGCCATTAAACGGACCTACAAGATTTAACAGATGTCTGCTGGGGAGATGATGCGGAAGTCCACACACAGAGCATAACACTGATCTGACACAGGATCTTGGCCTTCTTTAAACCAGATTCCATCCTTCTGAACCTCCCTGATACATACATGTTGTGATCATGCTTTCAATCTTATTCCCACAGCTGTAAGAAAACAGAGAAATACAGAGTGCATTGGGCTGGAAACCTTTGTCCTCATCTAAAATTCATTCATTCAAAAGGGAGAGGCAAATAGCAAAAATGAACACAGATGCTCTTTACTAGCAACTGATGGAATTTTCAAACCAAGCTTTAAATAATGCATGAGCTTACCAAAGACATTTCCTTTATTGTTGTTTGCTGGTAAAGGTGCTAGCTATTAATGGCATCACCTTATTTTTCCAGGTATTCATTCAAAATTTGACATTTTAGTTTGGACAGGTTTCCACAGCAGCAAAGCAGCAATTGTGTAGGATTTCTTTTAAATTACAGTGGCTTAACAATTATATTTGATATTACTGAGGTTTCATCACTGGTAGCTATGAGTTCCTTAACTCTTAATTCAGCAACAGGATGAGACATTTTAGGCACCCAGCATCATGGATGATTGCAGAATCCACACAAGATTAGACTAAAAAGTAGGAAATACATGCCTTTGGCATCTCAAGCATGGCAAAAAAAAAACAAAACAAAAAAACCATTGAAGTTTCAACCTCTTGTGATTTACAGATTTTTTTTAAAAAAAATAGCAAAAGAAGAGCTGGGACAAAAATTATCTTGATAAATCTATTGCTTTTTTTCACTAGGGGAATTTATTTTTGTCTCAGCTGATAGTTTCAATTCATAGTTCAGTGATTTGGGAAGAATTTTTTGGAGAGGGGCAATGAAATTATTATTGGATATGTTGTACCTCAACCCTAAACACCTCTCTGTCCCTCGCCCTAACTCTCAATATATTAGACTTCTCCTTTGGTCAGAAAATGCCCTGTAACTCACTCAGTACAAAGGGTTTTGTTTTGTTTTTAAATTGTAATTGTCTGAAGATTAAATATGTTCTTTATTTTGGGGTAGCAGAATTCTGGGGCACTTTTCTCATTCCCATATTGCCCAGAACAGCTCCAGAGTGAATGCAGACTTGACAGTTTTGACTGCCCATTCCATAACCTCATCGCCCATAAAATATTTTGGGGGCATTTTAAGTTATAAAGTGACACTGTAACCTGCAGGGAAATCCTATCTCCCACTTAAAAACTCTTTCGATGACTTTGGGTGAGCCTCATTCTTTTGTCCTTAGAGGATGGCAATGGCAAACCTCCTCTGTATAAATCTTGCTAGGAAAACTCTATGACAGAATCAACTTGATGGCACAGAACAACAGAACAACCCCCACATTTCACTCTTAGGGTGCAACCAGACTGATTACCAAGTTCCAGATTTTGTTTGTATTCTTTCCAATTTTAGTTGTTAAATAGTGATCCAAGATGGCTCAAGACAAGTCTCATGGTTGCTCTGGCTGGTTTTGCTCCCTAAGGAATTGACATGCTCTATTCAGGGGTGTATGCATGTATGTGCATCTGAGGTAAATCTGAATTGGTGAGATAAAAAGAAAACCAATTACCTGCAGGTTAAGAAGCCACTTAGCAAAATGTTAAAACAGTTGGGAATCCCTTTATCCATTTCCTAATAACAAGTGAATTCATTTCATATTTTAAAAAGGAACTCTAACCCCTGACATGGACAATAATTTAATTCTTCAAATATATGTCTAATGAAAGGTTCAGCTGGCAATAAATTCTTTCAGGAGGAAAAAGGATGTATGTAGGGCAGAAAATGGAAGATTAAAACAGATGAGGTAAAACTACAAAGCGGGTAACAATGAGGGTTACACTTATCTCAGGTTTGTTAGCAAAGGAGACTGGAATATATGAGAACTGTGTTCCTTCCTTTCCCAGTGGCATTTTGCAAAATGTAGCTTATGATTAAAAGGGAAAAGGTTTTATGCTTCTCTTTTCCGTCTCCCTAGAGGTATGTCTGCATTTAATCATATTTTTTACAAAGGTAAAAGTCACAGGATTCTAAAAGAGCTAGCAGGGAAAAGAGATAAAGAATGATATCGAAAAATATATATCTGAAAGATGGAAGAGAGGAGTTACAGTGATCAGGTGGATTATATTTTTCATTGATCTTTTTTTCCTGTTCTGTGCATTCCATTCTTCTGTGTATTCCTCCAGTCTACAATGCATTGAGCTCATACGTAATTAACCAGACATTTTAAACCTCCCCATCCAGTGTTGCTAACAAATACAGTCCACCACTCTTCAGAACAATACTACTAGTTTCTGGTTCTCACTAAGGTCTGTGAGAGTATGGACCACACTTGACAATGCCCCAGAAAAGGGTGTACACCTTATAGGACTGTCATGGCACCGCCTTCATTTCTTAGCCACCTAGAAGCTGCACCAGACCCTGAATGGACCATCCAGAGGTCACAGCATGGCCCCCCTCAGTATGCTCCCTGCCTGCTGGGGGGCAGGTGGTGCCTTCTGTTCAGAGTCTGGCATGGCAGCCATGCCAGTCTCTAAACAGGACCCATGGAAGCCATGGCAGTGCCATTCAGTGCTGGGAGGGTGGGTACCCATACCAGGTGACACCAAAGGGAATAACACCACTGATTCATGGATCAACGTTATCTGCACTGGAAAGAGTGTCAGGTAATAAAGACACTATTATGAAATTGGCCTTAGTTGAGTGTTATGCACAGCTTGGAAAAGTTACATTCTCCGAACTCTAAGAACCCTCTAACCAGAATGGCTTTTGAATACTAACAATGTTGCTGTGGGATTCCAGGAATCATGATTCAAACAAATAACTCCTCTGAAGATCTCATATTAGCAACCCTAGCTTAAGACTCGAGTCAAAGACTCGAGTTAAGTACATGCAATTTCAATTTTAACTAGTGTTTGCAGGATTATTAAGGCTGATTTCTAAAGTTTGCAAAGGAGCATGACTGAATCAAAACCAAACTTAACATTCATGGATATATTCCAGACAAACTGATCTCCTCTTTTCCTTATTACAGCTTTTGAAAATATACAGTAATAATCTTAATCTAATAGAAACTGTCCAGAATTTCTCCTTCAGAATTTTGAGCCATCTTATCTCACCCTGATATTCACACAAAACTCTCATTAACATTAATGGCAGTTACATGAAGATATCATGGGAACAATATAATTCCTTAAATGATAGTACTTCAAACTCTAAACAGATGAGACTATTCGTAGAATATATGTGCTTTTCTGAGTATTTGTGCTTCCTGAATATGGAAATGTGTTCACATTCCTTCATATGATATACTCTCTCTCTCTCTCTCTCTCACACACACACACACACACACACACACTCATTCCCTCCCAGCCTCACCTAACTCACGAGGATCTAATCTGCACTGCAGAAAATAATGCTATTTGAGGCGCATTACAGACCACCCCTTTGGGGCAGCCTGTAGGTGCTCCTTTCCCTGCCAGATCAGGGCCTCAGCTGCCAGAATGGCAGCCTCTAGGGCCCCAATCCACCACTTTCCAGGCCGCAGGGAAGTGGCAAAAGGCCGCTTCCCTGCGGCCTGGAAAGGGGTGTCCTTGGGGCATCATGCCCCAAGGACACCCGACGGCGGTGGGGACAAGCAGAAAGGGGCCACTCGGCCCCTTTCTGCTTTGCGTCGCTGGCGCAGCTGTCTAAAGGCTGCACCAGTGACGCAAATCCCAGAAGGAGCTCCGTTTCGGAGCTCCTTCTGGCGCCACGGAAAGGGCGCTCTATGCGCCCTGGCGCGGCGCCAGTACGTCACAACTGCATTGCCTTGTTTGGAGGCGGCGCGGTGGTGATGTAGCAATGGCGGCTCCCGCGTGGAACGGGCACCGCCATTTTGTACAGACTCGATCTGTATTAGGGTTAGGGGCGTCCGGAAGGGACGCCCCTTTCTAACCCTAGTACGGACCCAGTCTGTACTATACGCCCATCTGTAACGGGCCAGAGATTCCTTTAACTGCTATGGCTCAATGCTATGGGATTCTCAGATTTGCATTTATTTAGCCTTTAGTGAGATATTTAGCCTTCTCTGTCAGAGAGTTCTAGTACCACAATATACTACAAATCCCAAAATTATATAACATTGAGCCATGGCAGCAAAAGTGGTGCCAAACTCCATTAATTATCCAGTGCAGATTAGACCTGGAATGTTGTGAAGACAATGACGAGAGCTAGCATATACTGTCCAGAGTTCTTCAGAGGCAGAATCTGATTTTTTAAAATGCAGTAAGTGCACAAGTCTGTTCCTATTTTTGTCTATTAAATATTTGCGTGTGTATGCAAGATTGGCCATTTTTCTGCCTAAAAAAAAAAGAAGAAGATAGATAATAATACAATACCAAATTAAATCACTTAAAAATTGCTCTCTTTCATGACACCTGAAAATTTACTACCTGAGGCAGCCATTTCTCTTCGCTTAATGGTAGATCTGAGCCCAGTTCTATATAGTGTGATTCAAAGAGAAATTCAGCAACACTGATAGAAAAGGGCCAGGAGATTTGTCTATCCACTGCCAGAAGAGAAATAACTAGTGTTCTCAAGAAGACAGGAAAAACAGAGATCACGATTTTATTCAAACTACTCTTTATGTATCTGGCTCTTAACACATTTGCTATCTATATACAATCAGTGATGTAGTGGGGTTAGGACTTACCACATCAAACACTTAGGACTTTTTCCATAGTGGGGACTATGTCATCATGTGATATCACAACCACCTTTTGGAATCTCCTATTCCCCTATAATCCTCATAGTAACTTGAGGAAAAATGGATTTTCTCATCCATTGTGTAGTGCTATGAGCTATCCTTGTTATAATTCAAATTACAGTGGTACCCCGGGTTACGAAAATAATCCGTTCCGCGGCGCCGTTCGTAACCCGAAATCGTTCGTAAGCCGAAAAAGCCATAGGCGCTAGTGCTAAAAGCCGCGATTTTGTGCGAAAAAGCGCCGAAAAGCACCAAAAATTTTTTTCGTAACCCCCCCCAAAAAAAAAAAACGTAACCCGAAACAGTTTTTTCCTATAGTATTTTTTCGTATCCCGGAAATTTCGTAACGCGGTGCTTTCGTATCCCGGGGTACCACTGTATTTGGGTGATGGCTTTACAAAAATGCTGAATATAGCTTGGATGTTGTTAGATCAACACAGCCCCCTTGCACTTGGACTCTCTGTGTTGCTGTTGCTATAGAGCAGTGGTTCATGGACAGGTACTAGTCCAGAAGCTATAGGCTGCTGGTCTGCAGCTGTTTTTGGGAAAGAACCAGTTGTAGTCAGTGAGCACATATATGGTACTGGTTCCTGGCATAGTGGAGAAAAAATACTGCCAGTCCTACAGATGAAATAGCTGAAGAACCATTGCTATAGAGGTTGTCCTACTGAGGATGTGTGCTTATGTTACCAGTACATTACTGTTTACAATGTTACAAGAGCTCCCTAGGTAAGAAGCCCAGAATTACATTCAAACTGTGAAGTCGAGGGCTTTCATGACCAGCATACATAGTATTTTGTGGGTTTTTCGGACTATATGGCCAAGTTCTAGAAGTGTTTATTCTGATGTTTTGCCTGCATCTGTAGCTGGCGTCCTCAGAGAAGATGCCAGCAGCAGATGCAGGCAAAACATCAGGAATAAACCCCTCTAGAACATGGCCACATAGCCTGAAAAACCCTAAAAAAAACTATATATTCAAACTAATACAGGACTAAAACGAAAGAGATGGCATGGGATTACCTAATGAAAATTTATTATCACACATGTGGAATGTCTTGGATAAGAGAATGGATAATGTTAGATAACAAAAGACTGCTGCAATTGGAAGGTTTCATTATAAATCTTGGATGGCATGCCTTCCTATGCTATAACAAAATGAATTCAAACAAAAAAATTGGAAACCATTATGTGAGGAGATTGTTATGGAAGATATGGATGAAGTATTTAAAAAAGTATGTGTCCAAAAATACCACTCTGGACCTCCCCATGTGGGGCATTTCATAAAAAAGAAAATCTATGTAGAGATAAGTGGCTAACTTACAAAATACTTTTACAACAAAAAGAACAGAAACACCAAATGAAAATGAGGTAAGAGCTCAACCAAGAGAATATAATATGCCACGAGTTTTTATACCACTAACTAAAAGAAAGATTTAACAGAGATAAGAAACGTGAAGGCATTGAGACAAGAAAAACAGAATTGGAATAAATACTCGGCTCAGAAAATAAACAAATGATCAAAAAATTCTATAACCTATTAATGTCATATGAGATGGAGGAAGAAATGATTAAGAACAATATGGTAACATGCTCACAAGATATTGGCCATCCGATACATTTAGAACAATGGATGAAATCATGGAAACTAAGTAACAAACTCACCAGAAGCAATGACCTTAATGAAAATTATTGCAGTGCGTCCATGCGGGTGCTCTAAATGCAACTTCGAGCTTATGCTGAAGCCGTGTGACAATTAAAGAAATGGTCTGTGTGGCACGGGCGCAGCACTGCTTTGCACTGCAAGCATGCACCCCATTTTTTGCAATGGGGCATGAGCATATGTGGCAGGGGGATCTGGAATGGATCCCACCTTGTAACGGAAGGGCCCGCTGTATAAGCTCTTCTATAGATTGCATTTAATACCAGTGAAGCTAGCCAAAATATATAATAAGCCAAAAAACCACTGTTGGAAATGTGGGCAAACGAATGGCATTTTCCACCATAGGTGGTGGAAGTGTGAGAAAGCCAAAGAACACTGGAGAGAAATACATAAAAGCATAACAGAAACATTAAAAATTAATTTCCCACTAACTCCAGAAATTTATCTATTAAATATTCCAATCAGTTTAGAAAATCAGAAAGGGTAAAAATTTGAGCATATTCTCCCATATGCAGTAACAGCTGCGAGAATGGTTTATGCTAAGAAATGGAAAGATCAACGAATCCTGAATATACATGAGTGGATCTTAAAACTAATGGCACAGATGTATAAATTAGTAATGTACCTGATTAATAAAACACTACACACTTATGAAAATGAATGGGAAAAAATAGCTCATCTGTGGGAAACAAAGAAGAAGTAACAACAAAAGGAATATCTATGTAAAATAAAGATGCAGAATGGTTGTTTACATATGTACATAAAGAAAATATAACAAGAGAATATGTATAGGATTAGATAGCAGATGTTAATATGACTATAACATTGCATGGATATGGCTGAAATTTGTTATTGGTTTTTTATTTCTTTTTTTAATAAAAAAAGAACGTGTTCAACAACAACAAAAAAAGCTGACTGTACGTTCATCACTGTTACTTTTTTAATGTGTAAGCCAACTTATGTCGCAGTCTCAGGGAAAAGGTGGAATATAAATAAAGTTTATTATTATTATTATTATTATTATTATTATTAAGAGCTCCCTTGAGAGTTGATCACTAGGATGATGTATTCAGCTGCAGAAAAAGTTGTTTGGAATCTATCATGACAATATTAGATCACTTTAAGCAGAGTCCTTTAACTGAAGAAACAGAGGCCCATATGAATTAGCAGGATGATGTCTGAAAAGAGCATAATATGGTACCGAAAGTCAAACTTTGGTTTTTCCCTTAGTGGCTTGCCACACTAAGCAATTAATATGAACTGGAGATTAAAAAAAATAAAAAGGAAAAGGAAAGGAAAACATAAGACATCAGATGAGGCCTAAAATGATTCATAAGAGTGATTGCCAATAAAAATCAATAACCAGTGGAGTTAATACAATAGAATAATTGACTGTCATAAAATCATTCAACTGTGTTAAATTAGTGGGTAGGCAAAGTATGATATTAGCAGAGGCCATAGGGACTAGCAGTAATAAACTGGCAACCTTTACCTTTTAAATACCATGGTTTTATATATATGTACTATAAAAAGAAAACAGTGTGCCAGATCAACACAAGATATCAAGGGTGCAGTTTACAAGAACTTCTTGAGTATATGGACAGAAACTTCTGTTTAAAAGAAGCTTCTGTTTAAAAGAATATTTTGTTCAATATCTGTTGCCAGAGGAAAATGCTCTTTTATTTCCCCCACATATTACAGTGGAGCCTTTCCTCATTCCTTTACCATAGTATACAAGATAGCAATGGAAGCTTCTGTGAATCCTGCTATGAAATGCTCTCTCTAGAATCCAGGCCATATCTTAAGGCATTGCAACACTGCTTGTGCCTGTGTTACTGTTGTTATTATGTGCCTTCAGGTCCTTTCTGACTTACGGAGACCCATAATGGGATTTTCTAGGCAAGTTTCTTCAGAGGGAGGGTTGCCATTGCCATCCTTTGAGACTGAGAGAGTGTCACTTGCTCAAGGTCACCAGGTGAATTTTTATTTATTTATTTATTTTGCTCAAGTGTGGTATTAAACCGTGATCTGCAGAATTGTAGTCCGATGCTCAAACCACTACATCATGCTGGCTCTCAACCACCATATCCTCTCCTCTAGAAAAAAAAATGCTTAAAAAGCAGCTGTGAAATTTCTAAGTCCAAACAAGCTTTTAAAAATACAAACTGAAAGAATGTAATAGACAGCAAGACGTATATGTGTTTATAAAGTAATGCAAGGTAAATCAAATGGGGCCATTTCCCCACCCCTCCATGCTTTGGATGACTCTGATCAGATGGCATTGCTCTGCCATTCTGCTGAGGTAAGCAACAAATGTGATTGCTGTGGCACTGGTGACTATTTGAACCTGATAAGTTAGACAATGACAAAGATTTACGATCTGTTTTATCTAACAGATGGAGAGCTGCTCAGTAGGGACAAGGAAGCCTGCATTCTGCAGGCTCAGTGTTTAGAGCAAAGTAATGGGATAATTCTTTGCAACACAAATGCAATTTTGGAAGAAGATTAAATAAGTCTCCTTTGTCCATTTATATATATCCCTTGTCTTGTCCTAGAACATGGAGAAGTTATTGTCTTAACCATTTTGATAAGACAAGCCCCAGAATTCCCTAGTCAGCATGGCCACTGGCCAGGCTAGGTGGAGAATTCTAAGAGTTATAATAAAGGGACCCCCCCCCCCTTCCTGGCTCTCCTTCTTCCTTATATAACCTGTCCATATAATCTGAATAAAAATGGAATTACTGAGCTAGGTTAATATATTATATTATATTATATTATATTAGATCATATTTAAACAGTTCAATAACTGAACTTATCTGTTTAGTTGCAAATCTTAATATAAAAGATAGCAAACCATTAGGAGTCCACATATAATAATAATTTTTAAAAAGAAAAGAAAATGAGCTACATGAGCATAACAATGCAAAGAAGGCCTTCAGCAGGCACTGAGAAGTACAGATTTTCAGAGAACACTTACCAAAAGAGGTCTCCTCTCTTGCCTCCCCCTAAACTCCTCATTTGGCAGGGGTACATGAAGAAGGCTTCATGGTGACTTTAGGATTCAAGTTCAAGTTTGCTTCTGTTCTCTCTCTTTCTGGTGAGTAAGGCCCCATTCCCACTGGCTTATATCATGGATCAAGAATTGAATTTTGGATGCATCGATCCTCATTGCACCAATTTTGTTCCCATTGGAATTCGGCTCTAATCCCCATGTATTTGATTTTTCCTTGGAAAACCCGAATCAGTGGTGGATAAACCGGTTTAAAAAGGGTACACATTTTTAGAGGTTTTTCCTGTGCCTCCTGAGTCCAATTCGGGGCAAATGAATGGGAACAACAAGAATGTCTGATTCGGGAACTTGGCCTGGGGTTGTCACCCGCTTGTTCTCTTTCTTGCATTACTGGCGCCATTTTCTCGTGTCTGCATAGCCTTTCCCCCGGTGGAGTGGGAAGCAGGGTAAGGCGATTGCATGTGTAGAGAATTTTTTTTTTTAAATTAAGCTTTCGATTGCTTAGGCGCTCTGTCAAGTGTCCACACATAGCAAATTGCTACATTGACCTCCAAATACGGTAAACACATCACACACCCCTGCAACCTCCCCCCTGCTCCACATGCATAGATTGACTTGTGAGGAGATCCATTGAACACCATTTTTAACTATTATTTTTTCATTTTTTTACATGCCTGCTCGATCACCCCCAAACAGCTCAGGGAATAATGGGGGAGGCAAAGGAACTTGGGGGGATGGTGGCTCCCTTTTCCCTTTTCCAGAGGGAGTCTGGGAAAACACAGGAGAGCCGGGGAGGCAAAGGGACTTGGGGGGATGGAGGCTCCCTTTTCCCTTTCCAAGAGGGAATCTGAGAAGACACTGGAGAGCCAGGGAGGCAAAGGAACTTGGGGAGATGGAGGCTCCCTTTTCCCTTTCCCAGAGGGAGTCTGGGAAGACACAGGAGAGCCTGGGAGGCAAAGGAACTTGGGGGGATGGAGGCTCTCTTTTTCCTTTCCCAGAGGGGAAAAGCACCTAAGCGATTGATTGGCTGTGATGCCAATTGCTTAGGCACTTGATTGACAGCTGCTTTTAAAAAAAAGAGGTTCTGGAAGGGCAATGGGAATGGAGAGCAAAAAAGTCCGCTTCAAATTACAACTGAGAACATTTCAATGGGAATGAGAACATGGGTCAAAAAAACCCGAGACCGTTTGCCCCCTTTCGTAATGGGAACGAGGGAACAGATTCGAATACGACTCGGAAAAAAAAATCAGAGTCAGAACCACAGCTATATAAGCCGCTTTTTTTGCCCAGTGGGAATGGGGCCTAAGTCAGTGGTGGGTGGTGGCTAAATGTTTAGCTGTTGCCATCCTTTGAGACTATTTAATCAATACATTGGATAGGTCCTTCAAAATCTGAAGTGACTGTACCATTCCACTGCCCTGGGAGGCACCATCCACCACTGAAGTGTGGCATATTTTAGATTATTAGTAGCAAAAAGTCCACAAAACTCAGCAGGAAAATTTCACCTGAATCCCCCATAAAATTCTATAAACAAAGCAATTTAATTACATATAAAAGATTCAACTGAAGCACTTCTATATATTTTGTTGTTGTTAACTGCCCTCGAGTTGACCTCAACTCATGGCAACCCTGTGGCTGAGACCCCCGTCCTCCACTTCTCTGCTCAGGTCTTGTAGATTAATGCCTGTGGCCTCCTTAATTGAGTCTAGCCATCAAATATGCTGTCTTCCTCTCTTTCTAAGGTGATAATATGCAGCCTTGCCTGATCCCTTTGCCAAATGGGAACCATTCTGTTTCTCTATAATCTTGTCCTATGTACAGATTTCTCATCAGGACTATCAGATATGGTGGCACTCCCATGTCTTTCAGGCCTTGTTCCCACTATGGTTTAAACTGGTTCGTGATTCCAAATAATTCAGTTTAAACCACCATGGTTTCCACTTAATTTGAATTGCTGAAGTGATTTGGAAAGTGAGGCCATGGTTCTTACACATTTAACCCACGTCAAAAAGACGTTGGTAAAATGGGTGTTTTTTGAGCTGAATAAATTTATTTAGAAATAAATCGATGCTTATTTTGCTTATTTTGTTTCTATACTGAAGCTAGTGACAAAAGACAGTAGTTACTAATATTGCATGCTGCAAAACCCTTTAAAAAATTTGTGTCCACAAAATGGAGCATGGGTGCTCTAGTAATATTCCTTTGTTATTCTCTATTTCCTTGTTGAAGTTTCAGCAAAACTACATCCTTAAATAAAAGGATTAGCTCCCATATCTGTTCCTCTAAAACAAATGTCTGGACAGAAATATAGAAGACATTACAGAATATCTTTGGGTTAACACAGGAGCTAACTATTGATGAAATTTTAAAGATAAATAATACTGGAAGGTAATTTCAGAAACATCCCAATGGTATGCACACTCTCACCCATAGGAGTGTGCTCCATCCCTGTATGTTATAAACAATGTTATGTCTCATTCTCATCTCTTTATATTGATATTACCATTGCAATATTTATGATGTGGTAATGCCCAGAAAATCCCAGCCATGGTGCCACTATAAATTAAATAGTATTGAACAGTATTGACTACATTTGCCATTCTGTACTAAGGCTTTAGAACAGAAGATAATTTGTTGTTGTTGTTTTCTACGATGGAGTACCCACACAGTCTTGGAGTTTGTAAGCACTCATTAATAATAGGTTTGAGACTACTATTAAGTGGCATGAGTGTTTGATCAATGCTGTAGTAGTCCATGTGAGCTCTGAAACAATTTTGCCACTGACATTTAGAAACTGCAAGAGATGAGACAAGGGTTCTTGGGAGCAGTTTCTTATTTGCTGTCCCAGACATGACACAAAACTCTTAATAAAAGCTTCATGCTTTCAGCTTATCCAGCTTCTCTTCTGCAGACAGCATCAGATAATAAAAGAATTATGGAACTGGAAGGAACCTGAAAACCCAGTTTGCCTTCCTCTTGTTGCTGCCATCATATATATTTATCACCATCAATATACAATGAAGGCCAAACTACATGTTACACAATGGAGTTCCATTGCAGATTTTTCTTTAAAATGGAGGAAATTGTTACTTCAGTCATACAAAAACAAAGCAAAGCAAAACCCTCTCCAACTCATGCCGTATCCTTTCACATTTCAGATCCAGCCAGAATGGAAAATGGGGATGGGTGGGTTGACATTGTAGTCAAGAGACTGTGGTAGGGGTGGTTTTTGTTTCTCAGTGTGGTTGTACATTTCAAAAGAACTAGACTTTTTCCTTTAGCAAGGCTTTGGTTTAGATAACAATTTGCTTAGCATCATGAAACAAATCAGTTTTCGTTTCCACAAAGCATATGTAATGAATGCTCATAAGAAGAAAAATGATTATACTTGATGTTAAATTCTTACTTTAGAATTCTTCCTTCCTTCCTTCCTTCTGGTCACCAATATTATGCTTCTTCATAGGCTGGCACACTGTTTAGATGCTGAGTCTCACACATGGACTGAGTGTGGTAGAACTGCGCCAACTGGCTGTGTTCCCAATGTTTTGTTCCTTGCTAGCCCTCCCTCACTTTGTGCTCAGTTTTTATGCACTGAACATAATGATTGCAAAAGAA
This sequence comes from Sceloporus undulatus, assembly GCF_019175285.1. Lineage (NCBI taxonomy): Eukaryota > Metazoa > Chordata > Lepidosauria > Squamata > Phrynosomatidae > Sceloporus > Sceloporus undulatus. The sequence goes on from NC_056526.1 coordinate 64,155,351, forward strand.
AAGTTTTCACAATGGTATGTGACAGCTTCTATATAGTCAGGAATTCCTACAACAAGGGTGAGGAATTTGCTTGCTCTAGATTTTGAATAATGACTGTTCCCATTATATCTCTGTTTTATAGCTGGACACACAGAGAGGAAAACCTCCAGCAAGAGACTTCTCCAATACCCTCTTCAATTCACTAGCCATGGAGTGAGGGATCCTGCCAGAGATGAGGAGCTTTTCAGGAAGGCATAAGGGAATTGGGGTTTAGTTTTGTCTGATTGGAGCATTGTGCTGTTTCTCCCTATCCAAGATTTTGATTTGTGTCAGGCTCTCAAGCATTTAACAGATGAAAAGTGGGATGATAGAGCATTAACTGGGATTGTCTCTACCAAACTGAGACCGTTGGAGGGTATGCTAAGTTCATCCTTATGTTGCCAGAATGCCATAACTTACTAGTCTACTAGAGCAAAGTACTGCTATGGAGTACTTTGAAATCAGAGTGTTTTGTAAGTGTGACTATGACTAAGATTGTAAATCCATCATGGGCACAACAGAGTTCTCCATAATACCTTGAATTTGGTCCTCTATATGCATAAAAAGATAGCACCCATATTCCTGGTTAGGCCAAGATGTATAAAAATCCTGTTCCAAAAAGCGAAACAAAGGAAGTGCAAAGTGCCTCCAAAGAATAGTACAATGTTTAGCCAAGTCTGAACATTCTACTGCACAGTCAGCAGCGAGTGTAAATTCTAATGCTGGATGACTTGTTTTTACAGTCTTTGGGTGAAGAAACTACAGAGCATGTAGCTGTTAATAAGAAACACTATAATGGATTAATAATTTACGTCCCATGTAAGGTAATAGGCTGAGTGTGCATCCAGACTCAAAGAAGAGAGGGGCATGCCTTCCACTTGTCCTACACCATGAGACCTGTGTAACTGCTATTACATAAAATTAGATTGTTCTTTAAATGTAATAGCAATTAAATATATGATCCCTTGCCCTGACAAGTAATTCAACCCAAAAGGAAAGACCTCTATATAATTTTATATTGCAGCAATAGGCAATATGAAAAAGCCCTGGAGAAAACTTCATGAGGAAAATATTTGATAATATTAGGTTTTCCTTCTGTAGTTTATCACCACAGCCACCATGTAAATCATGCTGCTTACTTTCATAAATAGAATCCTTGTTGCAGAAATGCCACATTATTTTTTGTACCCTACCCTTGAAATTGAGCTACAAATTGGAAAATGTGATTTCTTTTGCAAAGGGTTTCTGGCTGTATCCATTTTCTCCTTCTAAAAGAGGTAAATTTGTCCTTATCATCTAAGATTTGCCCTTGTCATCTTCATTATCATGAAGAAAGTTTTTGTTCCTCAAGAGAACTTGGGATTTCCTCCACTTAATTAATAATCTAACAGGCCTCTGTAGCTAACAGTGTAACTGTGTACATGTCTATTTACTTCCACTGAGTTGAATGGAGCTTACTTCCAGTAAGGATTTCAGCCTAAAATTAATAGCTCCATGCCTTTTGGGGTGATCCACCACTATAATAGCATCAACATATAAAATATTAATAAACATTCAGGGTGTATGGAACAATATGCAAAGTATGTAAATATTAATCCATTTTGTTCTGTATGTACAAGAGTTTATATTATACATGGATGGCATTGCACTTGATCACTTTGAAAACGTCATTAAGCCAAGCGATGCTTTTCCCTGTATGTAGAATAACTCTCTGCAAAGACTCTGTTTTCTATTCATTGCATTTGGCAGTTCCCACCACATAGTAAATGATCACATTATATGCAGCATCCTAATGTTGTGCAGAATGTAGATGCCAGGGAGGATAATGAATAGGGCAATTGGTGAACCAAATTACATTTCCTACTTACAGCCCTGATCAGCCCTAGTTAGCATACTCATAAGTAAAGAGTTAGTTATGGGAAGGGTGCTGGTGATTAAATGAATGAAGAAGCCCATCTGTTTCATAAAGCGGAAGGCATGGTAATAAATGGCGGCCTTGGACAGAACTCCCAGCGGGCAGAAGTGGGTTCTGTGGAAACTCTGTTGAATGAGAGTCATAATTTTGTGTGTTATTAATAGCTCTTTACTGTTTCCGAGCTGTTTATACATGCAATCCAACATTTCTCTCCATCTGTTTCCCACTAATCTGCAAGGGCTGGCTAGATTCTGTCAGTTTCTAGATGATGCATAAATTAATGATTTGTGCGGTCATTTCTAAGGAGTGAAATGTAGAGTTGAGTGAATGAGCATGAGTTTTTCTGACCTGGCCTCTGTGGTAAAAGAGCTCTGTCATCATTTCTCCATGCATCTACACTATTGCAAAACTGGAGAACAGCATTGAACAGCAAAATCTGTAACATTCTGCACAAAGTAAACAAATTAGGAACTGGATTATCCAGATTATGCATGAAATTCACACAATGACTTCCAGTTGAGTGCAAAGAAACAAAAATTAAAAGTTGGTTCATTCCACTTCTTAGTTACGACATGTCTGAATAAACTATTGTTTTCCTGCTGTATGGAGCTTCACAACAGTATTAAGAATTATTTTCCTTTCATTCTTCTTAACAGAGCTTGTTGAATATTTTAAGAAAAATACTTGTTAGCTAATATTAGGTATATACTTTGGAAGAAGAGTGGAGAACATCGGCTTTCCAACTCTTTTGCCCAATGCTCCCATCGGCAGCATGTCCAACAGTAAGGGATTGTGGCAACTGCATTTCCTACTAACTGGAGGGTCAAAGGTTTTGCTTTAAAGAGGGCATCTTTCATTCTTTAGTACAATCTGAGTTTCAGACCAGGTATGTTGTTGTCTTCCCACAGGCAGGTGAAGACCTTTTTGTTTTGGTATTGCTCAAGGGAAACAGGCCTTACATATTGTGCTGTATAGCATTGATTTGCCTAAACCATTTTTAAAAACCACTAGATCCAGTTAATCTAATTAACAATATGTAAATTATTGATTCTGAATAATTATATCTATCTTATCTATATCTGCCCCAAAACAGCTGCATATAATGGAGTGCATTGTGGAAAGAAGTACCTTTTGCCTGCTCACAAGTTTCAGTGGGTTAATCTTAATCTGAATTTAATAAAACAAGGAGAAACAGGGGATCCATGTACTCTTTCCATACTCTTCACCTCTCTCATATCCCACTTTTCTCCCCTTACGAAGAAGTTTCAAACACTTCCCTTTTCCCCTGAAGATATCCTACCACATGCAGTTTGCTCTGAAATTTGCTTGACTAAACAACATTTATCAGCAAGCAATATCAATTTCCAAAAGAGATTTTAAGTATGGTTTGTAGCTATAATGTGTTTGCAAAGAGCAGCTATAAATTTTTCTGTCCGAGGGCAACTGGTGTTATATTGCAGTTATTAGTATAACTATCCCTGTTATTAGAGACTTCAGCTCCCAGGGGATGGTCCTGTTGACTTTGTTACTGAACTGAAATCCGTTGACCACAGTACCAATTAAGTGACTTCCATTTGTTGAAGAAGCATTTTTTTCCAGGAGGGGAAAAAGATGCACAGGGTTTTTCTTAAATTGAACTACACTGCTGATTTTGTATCGCCCCTCTTGTTTCCATGGTAATAGGCACTTCTGTGAATATGCATTTAACTGACCTGGAATCTAAAGTTGGTTGCCAGGAAGAATAATTTTAGATCAAATATAAACATCTAACAAGAGGAGTGCTATTTTCTTTTGGTTAGAGAACTGTTTGTGTAGCAATTCCTAAACACAGATGTTCCAGAGTCCTCTGAACATAATTCTTTTTTTAAAAATGGAACTAATTTCCTTTTTTTTATACAATAAGTGTATGAAGGTATCAGAAGTATAATTTGTTCTTCGTCTGTATTATTTCCTGCTGGGCTTAACCTGATGTCCAGATCCACTCTTGACAGTGTTAAGTGACAAACTAGAAGTGTGATGGTTTGATATTTGCTAATTTCTTAGCATGATTGGTCATGGTCACGAAGAACCTAAAATTCTCCTGGTTTGAGGAGAACAAAATGGGGCACCTTAATTTTGTGAGGATTCCTCAAACTCAGGCCAAACAAGATCTGACCCAATGTTTGTAACAAACTATGGTGGTGCATGTCTGGAGGCTGGTGATGCTTAACCATTGTCTCTTGGTGTGGCCCTGAATTTGATCAAGTCCACCTCAGCTATTTTCATGGGACAGTAGAGTCAAATACAGATTTGATCAACAGAGCAGTGCACCCTCCTGCAAATGTCCACTACACTCTTGATCTGTATCTGGCCACTTGCAACTTTAATAAAGTGCTTTGTGTGAATGGCATCATGTCTAGTTTGGGATTTTGTATTCAAAATCTAACAGCTACCCCTAATCAACAGTAAGAGTGATATTCCTGTAAATAAGCACATTTCCCTTCTGTTTTTCTCTCTAGAAAATTCATGGCATGGTTGAGTTCTATTTGCTAAATATTAAAATTTTGTTTCTTGAAGGTCTTTCTGTGGATAGTGAGACAATGGCAGAGGAGACTCTAGTTGCTTGCACTCATAAGTCTCTACACCCAGCGATACTGTTTTACAGAACAACTCTGATAGGATAGTAGATATTATGATTACAGTGAAAGGAAGCCAGCAGCCATATAATTAAACTGCCACTTTTAAAATATGTTCTCCCTCTACACTCCTTTTCCCTTTGAAGGCTTAATTCAGATGCTAAAAGTTAATTCAAAATTATATCTTGCACATCAATTTCCTTTTGCTCTTCAAAACTGCTTTTATGAAATATGAGGTGGCAAAAGTAACCAGCATGAGATTAAGGCAATATGGTATTCCAAGTGGCTAAAGTAGAATGGCTTTATGCTTCTCTTCCTGTAATTTTGTGACTTCTGCTCCCCCCTTCTTATTTTAGTGATAGGCTTATATTCTAAAAAGTCATTTTCTGGAGATTGTGTGTCATATTTATAACAATTACCATATTCTTTTTGGATTGGACATACATTCAGGTGTGCTATTTTGGGCTAGTGGAAGAAAGCCCTCCCCACAGGAGGTGCTACTCTCTGAATTTTTGGAAGGTGGCCTGGGGTGGGATTCTTCTTGTGTCATGCAAGAATTCTTGCAACCAGTGTCACTCTTCTGACTCATTGTGTACCAGTTTCTGAGAGTCTATATGGGCTGTTATGGGGAGGAGGCGGCAAGAGAATCAACATCCAGAAATCCAGGTTCATGTTCTTTATCATGTATTCAAAAAAAGCATAGTAAGAATGAACTGTGCTGGTAAAATCACCAGTTTAGTCTCAGAGGATACTAGTATTCTCCAAGTAGTTTTAATTGAGCCAACTGAGGCTGATATAATTACCTGCCTTCCAGGACCATATCCAGAACTATTGAGATAATATATCCAGGGGTAGCCATATTGGCCATATAGCAAACTACAATAACACCCAAAATCCAGAAAAAGATGCCTTTATTGGCCAACCATTATGTATTTTGTACATTTTGGTTGGCCAATAAAGGTATTGCTGCTTTGTGAACTTTGGATGTTATTGTACTTTATTGAGATAATGCATGTGAAACATTTTGTGCCAGAAACATACAGGATATTTCAATAGGAGATGACAGGAAGCTCATAGGAAATAAGCCATACATTGTTGTTCTTGCTGTTGCTATTTGTATCAAGTTGAGTTTGATGTATGGCAACTCTATGAATGAGAGACTTCCCAGAGACCTGGTCATCGACAATACTGCTCAGGTCTTTTAAGCTCACGGCCATGACTTCCTTTATTGACCGAATCATTTGTAATGTGGTCTTCCTCTTTTCCTACTGCCTTTCACTGTACTGATCATTATTGTCTTTCCAGCATTATCGTCTTTCCCTCAAAGAAAAAGAGGATGAAATGCAATTATTGCTTTTGTTACTTAAACTACTAAAAGCCTACACTGTTGAAAATGCTGCACTGCAAAGTTATAAATAAATGTACAGATAAGCTCATGCGCCACATTAGTCATGTGGAATTAATACATAATATATGAGTTCAGAGCCTAAATTCAACCTCCCTTCCTGAAAGGGCAGTTCAGTAAGAGTGAAATATTCTGCATGTCTTTTCTAAAGCAAATTCAGTAACACTTTCTCTCAGGTAAGTGAGTACAGGATTGCCACTAACAGGAAGAGGACCTACTTTTCTCAGGACCTACTTCAGTCTTGACACAGATCTTTAAAAGAAGCCTCATTACCCCTATTGTGATGGAATTCTAAAGAGATCTGCAGCTGCCTTGAAGTGGCTGGGACTTAAATCCCAGAGTGAAACAGGACAAAATATGTAGTAGCAAAAGACAGGTTTTATCTCTGTATTAAAGTGGATTTTTGGTTGTTACTTATTTTCTAGATTTGCTAGTCAAACAGTTGAAACTGACCAGCTGGAAAACTCAGTTTCTGGGCAGCTTGGGGTGTTGCATTTTGAAAGCGCACACTCCAAGATGCCCAGAAGCTGCCTAGACAATCAGATGGGGGTGGCTTCAATCAATTCTGGGGGCAGGCAATCGTGGCCATCTGTTTTGGCCCTGAGTTAATTAATGGCGGGTTCCACACTGCCCAAAAGTACATGCTCGGCACGTACTAGGGTTAGGAAGGGGCGTCCTTTCTGGACGCCCCTACCCCTAGTACATGCCGAGCACGTACAAAATGGCAGCGCCCATTCTACATGGGCACCACCATTTTGATGTAGCGGACGCTTAGCGTCTGCATGTCTCAGCGCCATTATGACGCTGCAAGTGCGCCAATGGCACCTTGCGGCGTCATAATGGCACCACAAAACGAAGCCACTTTTTGTGGCTTCTTTTTGCTGCGCCGGGGAGCCATACGGTTTGTCCGCTGTGGTTCCCTGGCACAGCAAACACCAGCGCTGGCAGAGCGCCCTTTTTGGGCGCTCTGTAAAGCTCCAATGTTAGCCTTCATAATTTAGAAAAGTAGAAAGGAGAATTATCTTGTCAGATATTGGAAGAAAAAGTATCTTATCATTATATATATATATATATATATATATATATATATATATATATCAAAAAAAACAAGTCCCCCCCCCCATGGAACCTGAATTCAGTTTGGAAAATGGAAATAGGCTTTATTCAGTTAGCAGTTTTGCCTAAGAAAACTATAGTTACACAAGTAGTCCCCTATGAGATTCAGCTCTGATCTTCTTGATGTCAGTTGAGGGAAATAAAAGTCAGTGGGCATCAGTGAGAGGTCCCATTTAGAGGCATGAGGTCTGGAGGCAGGGAAATGGGTTCCCCTTGGAGCTGACCAGGAGAGGTTGCTCTCTCCTGTGAAGTCTATGAACTTGGGAGAGAGTGCCCTCTGTTTACCTTCTAATAAATGGCCAGTTGGTTATCAATCAATGATAATAGATTGCCCTGTGGGTCAAGGAAAGGCTGGGGAGTTGGTCACATCAAGCTCTCATCAAGTTGTCTTACCCTTTTGTTAGTTATCTCCAGGTTCAACTTAAATAGGTTTTAAGTCAAATAGTGGCACTTGTTTAACTCTGCCCTCATTATTTTGTGGTTGCTTATCAATGGCAATATTAAAAACTTGGAAAGATTGATCTAGTGAGTAAATGTTCTTGTGGAAATCTGTGTATGGTAACAGGACAGATATATGATCAAGGGCTGGCGTTCTGTATAGATGTACAGTCAGTGGCTGGCATTCTATCAGTGATAGCTCTGTATTTAGTAGGACTATGGACCTTACCACATGGGGAAAATAGGATGAAAGCAGGGGGGAAGGGAGTTAAAGGATATTATCCCATGAAAATTGTGTGATCGTGTTGAAGATTTTCACACACATTATGATTAAAGAGGCAATAACCAGGTAATAATGAGCAACAAATCATTGACAGGATTTCCCAGTGAGTGATTTGTTACTGGTTGTTACCTGGTTATTGGCAGGATAAGTCCTCTTTAATTACAATGTTATATGAAAATCAACATGATGGCACGATTTTCATGGGATAATATCCATTTAAAACCCAACTTTCCCCCATGTGATAAAGTCCTAAGGACTCGTACTGTAAGACTATATAAATGTCCCTTACAGCCCACCTTAACAACCAGCAGCCACATCAAGTGAAGGAGGTCTGTTCAGCTATGTCAGATGCAAGAAGGATAACATTTCCAGCCCCCTCCCACCAGCAAGCAAGGCTACAACAATCAGAAGCAGGACCTCTGTCACATTTCCTTGTTGCAATCTCAGCCATAGTGGGAGGGAAATGGAAACACCCTCCTCCACAATCCTCGATCTGCAACTGGAAAGATCTCCTTCACTCCATGCAGCTGCTGGATGGTGTGGGCTGAGGAAATCAGGCCAGAGGTGACATTACATAGTTACACATATGTAACTAGCTGATGTAGAATATTGATGTATATCTATAATGGGACCCTCTAGGAGAGGGGTTCCAAACTTGGGGGGGGCCACACCCCCAGGAGGTGGGAGATGGAATTTCAGGGAATGCGATAAAGAGTGACTTGTATCCTTGAATTCATGAATCATTAAGTCATTACTCAACTTTTTCTGAATAAATTAGAACCTAATTGTTCAGTTTAGATTTGCATTTTATATACTGATTTAAAAGCTTATTTGTTAAGTTCACTTTGTTCACCTGCAGTATTGTATGCTATTCAATTTGTGGTTCAAAAATTAGAAATTAGATGATGACTTCATCTTCAAATGTGATATTTATCAGGGGTATGAACATTAATCAAACATTTCTTAAGGGGGTGGGGAATAGATTAGATTGGAAACTATTGCTCTAAAAGAAAAAACCACCAAAAATACAATCCTATACACATTTACTAAAGACTAAATCCCTTCAGTTCAGTGGGGCTTTACACTCAGATATTTATGGACATGATTGTAGCTTAAGGTGTTAATTTTATTCTTATGCAGTCAGACATGATCTTTTAGTTCTCCAGAATTGTGTTTAAAAAAATGCATATAGAAGGCAGACATTTTACATTGTGATCATCTGAGGAGTTGTCAACTCTTTCAAGTTTCAGTCATCTGCCATTCACAGTTTTTTAACCTCACAGAGAAACTGGAAGACACTGGACTCTTGATAAACTGGCATTGTATAAGCTAAGTATTGTTTACTGTGATAGTAGAAAGTACTGTTTGTAAGGCAAAATTTGCAAGGCAATGTTGGCATTCAGGATTTTCTTAAACAAATATTTATTTACTTATATTTGTATTAGGAAATCATGAATAAATACGAACAACAAAGATATTATGCTACCTGCTAGTGAGAACCCTGTTGTGAAGACATATTTATGATCTAAATATGAAAAATATAGTGCTTTCACAGAGTTTACATGTCCAAAAGTGAATAATATAATATTATTACAACAGAATGCTCAATTGTGATATTATTACAACATATTGCTTATATATAATACGCTGATATTATCCCAGTCTAATATATTATTGGATCATTAGTTGCCAAATAAGTCATACTAGCTTTCAATTACATATCCTCCAACTGGCCTGGTTTTGTAGGGACATTCTCAATTAATTCAGTTGTCGCACTTTTCAGCTGCTTTTGAAATATCCCAGTTTCTGTGTCCTCTTCTTACATTCCTCCTTTGCAAATCTAGTTTGTACTCAATTAACTCAGCAGGGGCAGAGGACAAGATGGACCAGACTCTTATTCTTCCCAGTAGGCACAGGAAAAAACAGATTACTACGGCCCCTTTTAGCTTGCATGTTCTTCCCCATAACAACTTTTGTTGTGTTGACCACATTTTTGTGTTGCTTGTCGACACACATCCTGATTTTCATCTGTGTTGGAGGATATGTAATATCAACTGATCATGATTTAACATCGTCTGTAATTCAATAACTGTTTCAATGATGAGTGGAAAAGATTTAATTATTTTGAACTGTAACTTCATTCCTCTTTACTTCTGGAATATCCTCTCTCTCTCTTTTAAAAATTAAGATATGTAGGCCAGTGCACCATAAGGATGGTATTGTATTATTTGCTGACACTTCCCTTAAAAGAAGAAAAAGCGGATTTCCATCTTTTGTGTCTAGTCGCATTGTCTGCAATCATTTTAGCCATAAATGAATGGCCCTACACAGCAGTGGAAACTTTATTAAAGGATATTTCAATGATTCCATCAGAGATGTGAGTGGCCAGCTAACAAACTGGAATGTCAGGTAAGCAATGACCCTTAAATAATACTAAAGCTTCCACTGAAATGCTTACCAGTGGTATTACCTTATGACAATACATCAGTTCACATACTGATAAAATTATTATGTGAAATGTTGCAGAAGGAATCTTTTTATGAACGTTTTCTTTTAAAAGGACACTGGGTAAAAATAAGATGTTGTCATAGAACTTTGTAATGAACCCACTTCATTAACTCAAAGAACCATTTTCAGAAAGAGAAGAAGCTGAACCTTGATTGATACATGTTGAGTCAGTCTCTGAAGAGAAAAGTGTAATATTGGAATCTAGAGGAACAGTCTCTCTCTTTTTCTTTTAAATGGATGATTTTATTGCATACACCATAAGCTTTTCATACAAGAAGGGGAAGTCTCCACTCTCTTCCCAGGGTTGCAACAAAAGACTTTTTTCTTCATTACTTCTAAACAGCTCCCCTGATGCTTTTACACAGGGAGCAGAACAGTTATTACTTCTCTGTCAACATTATACGCAATGAGAGATATCAATGCAAAAGTAATAATCATAACCATTGTGACCAAAGCCAAAATAACAACATAAGCAATGATAATAAAAACAAGACCACACATTTCTTCTCCAGAACTTGCTCCTCTCTGAATCATTTTAATGTACAAAGGGTGATGGTATTCAAGCATTCAGGCTGCTACAGTAATTGCAGCTTAAATTAGTGCTTCATCCAAAATTTACTCATAAGATTAGTATATAATGGGATCTATGTTTTTGTAGGATAGATTTTAATGTAGGTGTTTGTTCCAGAGTATAGTCTCCAGCGTTTCACAAATGAAAATGGGATGCATTTACACTGTAAAAATAATGCAGTTTGACATGAGTTTAAGTGCTGTTTTCTATGGACCCCTGGGGTGTTAGTTTTACAAGATTTTCGGTCTTCTCTTCTAAAGAGTGCTGGTGTCTCATGAAACTACAAATCCCAGGATTCTATAGGATGCAGCCATGGCAGTTAAAGTGGTGTCAAACTACATTATTTCTACAGTGTAGATACACCTGTGGACACCTGTGACCAAGCTACATCAGAGTATGGTCAGGATAACAACAGTTATTCATGATGAAGAACAGGTAAACTATGAGAAGCTGCAACAGTGTGCTGTTACTTGAGCCTACTTTCATCTTCCTCTTCTCTCTGCCTTTGTGAGTGAAGTTTTGCACTCTGGACCCAGTTTACAGCAACTGAAGTAAGTCAAAGATAAAGGAGGAAAGTGAGAGAGAGAGAGAGAGAGGTATTGCCAAACCACTTTAAGAGGCTGGTCCAGAAAGGCTCAGAGCTCTTATACATGTACGTAAATACATTTAGGGTGAGTGTATTTCATTATATTTTAAAGGTATAATTTTAATTTTGCCATTTTTTTATGTCACAACTATTGTCGTTACATTCAGTGATATGAGGGAATTCCAATTTGTGAGTAGCAGTTGTACAAAAAACATTCCTAGGGATTCTGTATGGCATGGTATATTGTGTGTGTGTGTGTGTGTGTGTGTGTGAGAGAGAGAGAGAGAGAGAGAGAGAGAATGGTTCACACCAAACCTGGTGTTGCCACTGCAAGGTTGTAACATGCAAAACTGGAAGAAAGGTAAAGAAAGTGTGAGAGAAGAAAGAGAGATCATGGGTGGTTCCCAAGTGTGAAGGAAAAAAGAAAGGAAGTTAAAAATTAAATGTGAATTAAAATTTTATTTTATAAACTTCTTTGAGGAGACTTTTCCTTAAAAGGTAAAGGCAGTATAAATAATATTTTAATAAAATAAAATAAGATGGCAGGCAGGCTGAGAGACGGAATGAAAAGTGCGTCTAGGAATTGGCCATAGGAACAGTTACCTCTTCCATCTTAGAATAATAACCTGGCACTGGACAGTGGACTAACCCCCTCTCCCTCTCTCTGCATGTGTGTATATAGTATGATGGGAAAATATGATAGCTACTATATTACTATGATGTGTGAGATGTTCTTGGATTGGAGAAGAAAAAAAATGCCCATATAGGAAATGTGGGCATTCCTCAACATATTTAATGCCTACTTGATGGAGCCCATCATCATATTTATCATGAGCCACCAAAGAGCAATAAACCAGTAATTACTGGAGCAAGTCCTGACTTGGCAGAATTTTCACTAGTGATTTGGAAGTAAAGCACTTTGTCCAGCTACCATTCCCTTGAGATATTCATTTTCTTCTTATAATGATAATTATTGAATTTCTATAGTCATTGGTAGACATGGCTTTATAAATGCTGCATGTACCGTGTTATCATCTATCAAAGTGCCTCCTCCCCCTGCTGAATCTGATATGGTAGAAGCGAATGATAGACAGTCACTATTGGAGAATATGGAAGCATTTTTGCTGGGAAACATGGGTGTTGGGGTTTAGGACTGCCAGATCTCAGGGCTGGCTGAAGTTTCAGGGAATTTGTGTCCTTTTCCAGGTCTCAGGGTAGGAATACATATCTCAGGGTGAGTGGCATTGGAGGAGGAGGAAAAATATATTGTGTACGTTAAATGGCTTTAAAATTCTGAACACCTATCTCCACACATTCCCAGTTGGCACCATGAAAATGTTTGTGTGTTTATTGTCCTCAGACAACAGTTTGTTATTGTTGTTAACTGACTTTGGTCAATCCCAACTCATGGTTACCCTGTGGATGAGAGACCTCCAAGGCTCTGTATTCTCTACTGATCTGCTTAGGTCAAGCAAATTCATACCCATGACTTCTTTAATACAGTCCATCCATCTAGCATGTAGTCTTCTTCTCTTTCTACATCCCTTCACCCTTCCTAGTCTTTTCTAATGAGTAATGCCATCTGATGGTGTGGCCAAAATACAACAGCCTCAGCTTAATCATCTTGGCTTCCAGGGAGATTTCAGGCTTGATCTGTTCTAGGACCATTTGTTTGTATTTTTTGCTTCCACATTATCCTCAGTACTCTTTTCCAACAGCACATATCAAATGAATTTATTTTCTTATGTGCTTTCTTCACTGTCTAGCTCTCACACCCATACATTGCGATAGGGAAACTATGCCTTGTGCAATTTTGACTTTCATACTCAGTGCAAAAAAATGCTGTGAATGAGGGGATGGGACTGGAGTTGGGCATGGCCTCTTGTACCATTTCAAGGAAAGCAGAGCGAGGAGGAGATTCCCAGTATTGCAATTTAAGGGCCTTCTTGTTATGCAGACCATGGAAGGAGTGTTTTAGGATTGGCAGCAGGATGTTGGTGAGGGGAAAAGCTAACTATTGGTACAGTCGGGAGACAAATCTCCCAGATGTAGCCAAACAACAAGGTAGCAGTGGAAAACAGAAGAACCACAAAAGCAAAATACCCAGCTATCGATATTGGCAATACAGTGACCACCTTTTACACACAAGAGATAACTCACAGACATAGTTGATTCATCCAAAGTTCTGGAGGCTTTTTCTTCAGTTGCATTGTGTACAATATAATAGAATATAAACACTCTGACTTCTCTCTACTACTGTTACTTCAACCAATAACTCCAACTGATCCAATTCTTCCAACAAACCCAACTGACCCACACTGACCAGTCTCTTGGTCACCTATATAGGAGGGTGGTTCTTGGTCATTACTCTGCTTCACATAGCATGATGCAAGCTTGTTGCAAGTTGCAACTTTGCATCATGCCATGTGCTCATGACTAAGCAGTCTGTGGTTGTCACACAGAATACATGCCACTTGTCAATCAAAATATTTTCTTTTCTGCTTCTTGCACATTTACCCCAACAAAAAATCCTTTTCCTGATGCCTGGCACTGAGCCTTCCATAAGCATTAGCACAGGTGTGTCAGGTGTGCTCTGTAGACAACATGAGCTGTAAGTTCTAGTTGAAACAGCAGCTACTGCTCCATCTAACTGTATGCATTTTACCACTTGCTTCACTGCTTTAAAAATGCTTTTGGTTGAATTTACTCAATGATCAGCCGATTGAGAAGCAGCCTAGCCCCACCTGTCAGTCACTGCCTGCCTATCTCTGTAATATCACAAGAATACATCACAAGGATCAACACCCTGCTTGGTTTGGGCCCTAAAATTTCAGGGTGTGGGATTTCTCTGAACTGGCAGCCCAAGTTGGTTTTGTTTTGCAGGGGTGCAATGTTTGTACATGACTTTTGTTAAGTGTTGCAGAATGAGAACAGAGGTCTGTGTGTGTGCAAGAGAGAGAGATGCAGATGCAGACCCCAAGCCATCTTCCCCTCATGAAGAACTGAGAGATAGATGATAGATAGATAGATAGATAGATAGATAGATAGATAGATAGATATTATTTATATCCCACCTCTCTATAAAATGCAATTGGGGTGGCTTACTAGCTTAAAATATATAGTCCGAACCTTCAACCCACTCCCCCTTAAAATACAATTAAACAATGTGGAATTTAAAACATAAAACATGCTTTTTTAAAAAAAGCCTGTTCTCACTCTCTAAACTAGTCTGCTGCCCTCAGGTGAAATAGATAGCATTGAACTGTGGTTTCCATTATAGTGATTCAGTGAATCCTCTCCAAGTTTAGGTCCAAATGCTATCCAACATTTTGAAGCTAGCTTGAGGATAGGTTCAACACCATAAAGGGTTCCTTTAAAGTTTAGAGTCAAATATGGAATGCATTCACCACTTCACTGTCATGGAAGCCACCAGCAACCCTTGATCCCATTTCAAATGGGGAAGAAACAACAACAACAACAACAACAACATAATTTATTTATATTCCGCTTAATTTCAAGGAATCCAAGAGGATTAGAACAGTAAAAATAGCAAAATACAGTTAAAAGAAAGATGCTTAAAAATACAAAACCCCATTCCTCATCCCAGTCTTAAAAGCAGTTACACTAAAAAGAAATTAAACCTAGAAAGAGTATAAAACCATTAATATACAATCGGAATTAAAATAGAAAGAGATATCAATGAGAATTCCACAAAAAAAAAGGAGGGGGGGGGGAGAAGCAGAAAGATATTCTAATTTGGAAAAGCCTGCCGGAAGAGATTCATCTTAATGGCTTTCTTAAAGGACTCCAAGGTGATAATTTGATGGATGTCATCCGGCAGGTCGTTCCAGAGTCTAGGAGCAGCTGCTGAAAACGTACTTTGGGTCACTGCAGAAAGTTTAGTCCTCTTTGGTTGGAGCAGATTCTTGCCAGCTGAACGGAGAGTTCAAGGAGGATCATATTGGAGAAAGTGCTCCCGCAAGAAGTCAGGACCCAAGCCATGTATTTATTATTATTTATTTATGGTATTTATACCCTGTCGTTCAGCCCTAAAGGCTATCAGAACAGCAGGGCTTTAAAGATTAAAACCAACACTTTGTATCTTGCCTGGAAACTAATAGGCAGCCAGTGGAGGGATTTTAAGACTGGCGTGATATGAGCAGATCTTGAAGTGCCAGTGACCAACCTGGCTGCCATATTCTGAACCAATTGAAGTTCCCAAACTTGACACAAAGGTAGCCCCATGTGGAGCGTGTTACAAAAGTCGAGCTGACAGGTTACCAGTGCATGTAGCAGTGTTTCAAGGTCTTCCCGTTCCAGGAAGGGGTTTAGCTGGTGTATCAGCAGAAGCTGATAACAAATGCTCCTGACCGTCGCATCCACCTGAGCCGTCAGGCGAAGAGACGAGTCAAGGAACACCCCCAGACTGTGAACCGTATCATTCAGGGGAAGTATGACCCCGTCCAGAACTGGTTGGTATAACATCCAGCTCTCAATCCATTCAACATCTGTACACAAAATGAAAGGCAACAAAGTCTTGTGCTTTTGTCTCGGGCAGAATTTTTTTTCTTAATGTTCTACCTCAAGGCTACAATACCAAGAACAGCCAAACTGAATTTCCTGACTGTTCTATGTATGCATTAAATGTAAAAGACCTATAGAAAAGTGATCTAAGTTGCTGTAGAAAATTTCCTCATTTAAATCTAAAGTCTTACAGATGTATTACAGTTGGTCCTCCATATCCATGTGCTGCACCCATTTATTTAATAATCCACAATTTGAAAATATTCAATGACAAAAATATTCCCTAAAGCAAAGCTTGATTTTGCCATTTTATATAAGCGACACCATTTTAGTACCCACCTATATATAATGGGACATGAACATCCACTGATTTTGTTATCCGCTGGGGGTCCTGGAACTAAATCCCGTGGATACCAAGGGCCCACTGTATTTGCTTCTCCTTTCAGAAGAAATTAAGCCTAGAAATTCTTATTCTACCTTAATGGCAGGTATAGTGTAACATATAATTGTAACCAAACAAGATTTGGGACTGCTGATTTTTAAAGTGATTTTCCCCTCCAAATAAGAAATATAAGCAAATAGGTAAATGAATTAAAAGAATTTAAGACTTAGTAAGTGGCCTTGGAAACTTACCAGGTGATCCTGGGTGACAGTTTCAGACCCAGAAAGCCCCAGGCACAAAACAATAACAAAACTTGAAGACGGGGGAAAGGGACAGAATAAGAAATTTGGGAGGTACTTCTCTGTTGTATTTCGTGGCTAAAATTACTGAATCATGGAAAGACAAAAAATAAATACAACGTTTTACCTTCTCTGTGTGTATAAGATGACATTTATAGGGTTTTTAAAAATTAGCCTTTGCTTATATAGATATAAAATCACTTCTGTAATTTTGATAAGATACAGTTTGAACTATATTCATCAAATATGAGTGTCACTGTTCTCAGTGTAGGTATAATTTTACTGTAACACTGAACATACAACAAAATGTCTTTTTAAGGGGGAACTATCATGTCTACACAGAGGCTTTAACAG
Source organism: Sceloporus undulatus (assembly GCF_019175285.1). Lineage (NCBI taxonomy): Eukaryota > Metazoa > Chordata > Lepidosauria > Squamata > Phrynosomatidae > Sceloporus > Sceloporus undulatus. Next base: position 64,172,365 of record NC_056526.1, read on the forward strand.
GTGCACTGCAGCAAATTACCTAGCCTAAATTATATCTCTTAGCTGCAGATACTCAAGGCAGAGAGAGAGAGAGAGAATGAATAATTGCATGTGTCCCAACTATATCACAACAGAACTACTTCTGGGAGGAGAGAGACTAAAGAATATCTCTGAAATGTATAAAGTTCATCAGACTAAGAAATACCCCTGTGATCACAGTAGAGAGAATATATAGGAAAGCACTTACAAAAGAGCACTTACATATTGACAGCAGTGTAAGTGATTGGTAGTTTCATGTGCTATGCCTTCTGCTTGAGTATTTTCATGAGTATTTCCTTGTAGAATGCCTTGAGCATGCAGCTGTAGCCATCTCAATAGTGTAATGATTTTATGTGACAATTTTGTTAGGTTATCACATTTCCCATGGATCAGTTCTGATACCTCTAATGAGAAAAAGTCAGAAATCTCTTCCCTGATCTCTCTCTATATGTATGTGGGCGCACATGCACATGTGCACAATCATTATGGAATTAGTTATTGCCACTATTAATTAACTACTACTTCGAATATTAATGGCCCATGAGCCGAAACTGCTTGCAAAGAATGGTTTCATGGGAATCTTCACTTAATGACTACTATTCTACCTAACCCTTGGTAGGTTGTGTAGGAAACCATTTTACTATCAATTACAAGACACTGAACGTCCATTATTGTGACTATTTTGAGTGAGGAAAAATAAATAATACTGTTCTTATGAAATACTGCTCCTTCATCTGGGATTTAATTCATTGTTTTAACTCATTGGGAAATGCACCTGAAAATCACTAAGCAGGCTGAGAATAAGGACAGAAGATTAAGTCAGTTTCTGGCTGCTTTTGAGATAGTATACCTCTAAAATTACAGACGGCAGATATCTTTTGGAATTAGTATGCACTTTACTGATTTAAATCAGAACTTGAAAAAATTACTGAATTGGAGTACAACTCCTAGATTCCCTTGTGAGTGCTGTACAAAAGTAACTTGGAAGAGTAACTTTTCAGGACTATATATGTACCCTAAATAGCTCTGATATTCTAACCTATCTGCAGTGCTAAAGCAATTTTGGACTTTACAGAAAAAGCTTGCCACCTGAGTGTTCATTTATATCTCCATTGTTTTAATTTAAATTACAATAAACAAGGTGGCCACACATTAAAAATAATCCTTTATTTGAACATAAAATAGCATGTAAGATTTTCTTATAATATCTGACAATGTTTTTGAAAACAGGTGGACTCATTTCTTCTCACTCCCCTGTTTGCTATGTCTTGTGTGTTTGTCTCTTCCAATGTTATAGGAAGTATGGTCAGGTGAAAATGGATGTTATTTCATGTTTCACTGGCCCGTTCCGCACGGGCCTATAGTACGCGCTCTGCGTGTATAGTACGCAGACCCTAATACGCCTGGAGTGCGCACAAAATGGAGGTGCCCGTTCCACACGGGCACCGCCATGTTGATGTAGTGGATGCATTGCATCCACACGTCATGTGGCACAAATGATGCCGTGAGTGCGCCATTGGCACCTCACGGCATCATAAGCGCACTGCAACAAAAAGCACCATTTTTGGGCTTCTTTTTGCAGCGCAGAAGAGCTGCGCGGTTTGGACGCTGGGGCTCTTACACGCTGCAAATGACAGTGGTGGCAGATCGCCTGTTTTGGGCGGTCTGTAACCCGCCACTGTTGACCATTCTTCTGTAAGATTCTAAACCATCAACACGGGAATTAAGGTGGCATTGTTACATTGGAGGGAGCCCTGTTCCTAATGGTGGTGTGGCCACGTGGCCATGTCACCATTGGGAACAATAGGACTTGAACATTTGTGGATTTTGGTATCTGCAGGGTGAGTGTGTGTGTCCGGAACAGATACCCCATGGATACTAAGGGCTCATTGTAATTACAGCCATTGTATTATTGGCACATCATGTTTTGATTTGTTGCAGTCCCATACTAGTGCTGGGCTGTTTATATGCTAATTTAATGATGTGTATTTTCTGCCTAGAGTTGGAGCATCACAGCTTCTTTTTGATCTGGTGTTTAGCTCCAGAACATGGCTTCGTTTCACTTTCTACTTGTAATCATCTCATGCATCATCTAAACAGACATGCTTCAAAGTGGTTAGAAGCTGCTTTATTCAGCCAGTGCAGACCACCCCTAAGAATGGAGTGGTATGAGACAATAAGCTATGATCTTCTATGAATAATAATCTTTATTAGGTTTTACATAATCACTATATACAAATAAATTTTCCGTAAATATATATATGCTTGATTCTTCATTTTTATCTTGTTTCACTTCCTGTCTTCAATAGAATTTCTTTGGGTTCTTCTTGAATCTAACTGTTTCTTGCCCGATTTCCAATACAATAATAGAAAGAATGAAAAGTAAATACCAAAATTAACATACATCAATCTCTTTCCCTTTCTAATTGTACTCCTACCTGTATTCTCCACAATCTATTTTCATAAACATCTCATAACTTTGATCTCCTTCTACATATATTTTCACAATTCTGGTCTTCACGTATCTCCTCTATTTACTTTATGTATTTACTGCAAACCAGCCTTTGTCTAAACACCATCTTTTCTCTAGGAATGTCGTTATTTGCGTCCATTCATTTTCAATCCTATCTCTTTTCTTATCCTCTATAACACATGAGAGTATATCAAGTTTCCTTATTTCATTTAATTTCCATAGCCATTCGTCTAGCCTCAGTTTCTCCCTTGATTTCCAATATTTAGCTATAATCAATCTCACTAATGTTATCATGTATAAGATTTTCCACAATCTACTCTCATCTTCTTTCTTTAAAAAAAAAAGTCATGTTTAGTAAATATATTTCTGGCTTCTTCTTATAACTCATTCCAAATATTTGTTGTATTATACCATGTATCTCATCCCAATATTCTTTCACCTTTTCACACTTCCACCACATATGTACCATTGATCCTTTTTCTTTTTGACAGTTCCAACATTTATCTGATTCCAATTTCAACATTTTTTTTTAAATCTGGCAGGTGTATAATACCATCTATTGCTTATCTTCAAAAAGTTTTCCTTTAAATCTTGACATTTCGTAAAGGATTTTGTTCTGGACCAAGCTTTTTCCCAAGCTTCTAAAGGTATTTCATGTCTGAAATCTTTAGCCCAATCTACCATATACTCCAGTTCCCTTTCTCTAAACAACTTATAAAACTTAGATATTGTTTTCCTTTCCTCCCCCATTATAATGTCATCTATCTCTGTTTTTTTCAATTCTATTCCCCTTGTTTTCATATCCTCCTTAAATCTAGTATATGTTTGATAATAACTATACCAATTAATTTCAATCTTTTCTTTAATAAGTTCCTCTCTTGTTTTCAATATTATCTCTTTCTTTTCATTTACTTTTACTATATCTTTATACCTCAACCAGTTATCATTCATCTCCCATCTACTCGCAAATGCTTCTTGTATTGATACCCAGCCTGGTAATTTATAATAGAACTTTGTTTTTATCACCTTCCATGTTTCCATTAAAGCTCTTCTTATTGGATTGTTATAAAAATCCTTATTTATATCAGCTTTACTGTACCATAAATACGCATGCCATCCATAACGTAAGTCTGTTCCTTCCAGTTTTAAGACATCTTTTTCTTCCAGCTTTATCCAGTCTTGAATCCAGAGCATGTCACAAGCCCATTTATATAATTTGACATCCGTCATATCACAACCTCCCTTTTCTTTCTTTTAAGCTATGATCTTCAAGAGAGAAAAATGGCCATCATTTTACCAGTACTCCCCCCCCCGACGCCTACCATCAGAAGTAGCGTCCTCATTCTACAAAATGGTAGAGCTGGCTTTGTTGGCTTTGAAGCAATCACAACACAACAGATCTCGCTAGTCTTGGGTGCTGTTCTCATATGATGAATTTGCTGTTATTTGCAAATTTGTCCTTATTTGTAAATTTGCAAATCTGTCCTTATTAACATGCACTTTGTTTTATGGGAGCTATATTTTATGCCTCAGAGTCCCCCTCCCCTTCTGTACTACAATAATCCTTGTACAAAAAGGAATGCTCTTATAACTTCAGTAGGCCACTGTTGCACATCTCATGAAAATTTATCAGCAAATACTTTTCACGAAATGAATCCTGACCCATAAGAAAGATATCTGATCCCAGGGTGAGATTATTCCAGCCTTTTCTTCAGTTACGATGAACAGTGCCTTCTAATCATGAACCCAGATGTATCAACAGCCAGCTTATATTCACATGATCTTTCACTCCTCTTGCCTTTCATCTGAATAGCTTTGAATGAATAAAAACATGCATACTTCATATTAAAGCTTAGTGAGCTGAACTTGAACTATACCTTCATCTGGAGATGTGAGCTTATTTGTAATAAGTGAATAGGTCTGCTCTTTGTCTTACAGAGGTGCATCTCTTTTCATGAGTGGTCACTTTTGATTAATTCTTTGTGAATATTGACCCTTCTTATGCAATTTAGCTCCCGCCATGAAGAAATCTAAAGGCAGTTGCTAAAGGAAAAGAAAAGAAAAGCCCTGCGTACAAGCAGATGGTAAAACCTTAGATGAAATTAAAAATAAAAATCAGTGAAATGAATCCATCCTTCACTGTCAAAAGAAAAATGTAGGGTCATCACACAGTGGGGCTGGACTGTGCATTCCTTTGGGCATTATTGCTTTCATTGAGACACATTTTGAACCACCAAAGAATAATTCTGTAATTTAGAATGAAAACCTGCCATCTGTGTACTTTGGACTTTGTTCCCTTATGTTGTTTGGACAAATGGTATCAAGTCTGTTATCCTGACCATAGTTATAGTACAGTTCTATATTCTTCCTAGTTCAACATATCACACTTTTAACACAGATTTAGTGCTCTCTTTCATTTTATTTCCAGGAAAATTGCCAAATTTAAGATGCTTGATGTTTTGTCAACTGTATTTTAATGGTTCACTAAAGAGCATTGGTTTCAGTCACATGCTTAAGTAAAAACAACTAGGAACATAGATTCTGTCATCCTGTTTCATGTTGGTGGTAGGGAGAAACAACTGGTGATTCATTTTTTAAAAAAGAAAAGCTTAACTTGACATAGGTTGAAAGAGGTTTAACAGTTAATATGATGAAGTTCTCCAGGGTTAAAAATTCAAGCACCTAATCATACTATCCAATACACTTCACTTAACGGATGCAGTCACCCTTGACAGATGGTTACTCAGCCTCTTCTTAAAAATGTCAAATTAAGCACTTCATGTAGTTTACCTAGGCAACTTGTTCAGTCTTGCTTTATTATGATGGAAACAGTCTACCTGGTAGACAAATTTGCTCTTACACACTGGGCTTATTTTAGACATCACTTCAATTAGTGAGGCAGCTGATGCTGGAATTGAAGAATTCACATTATGAACTTCCTGCATTCAAACATTTTGCCTGTCTGCAAGCTGAACTTTGATGTTTGGCTCAGCATATAGTGATCTCAGGTCTGGACCATTTGCTATTAAATTAGAAATAGATGGAGAGATAGATACAGATATATATTAGTGACAGATGTGATATTCATTCTGGGTTTGTAGAGTGGGTTTGAGATAAACAGGAGTTTAAAAAGTCAGAATTTTAAAATAAGTAACCTATTAATTGTAAATATATTTATATCATTTGATGAAGAGTGAATATAATGACATTTTGAAGCAATTCATCACTGACTTGTGGTAGGCGGAGGTTCTGGGACTGATCCTACTGCTCTTCATGTTAGAAAATGTGAGGATTAATACTGGATCACACAAGGGGAGTAATGGGTTTGGCAAGGCAGAAGCTGAACCAGAACACATCCCATGTCCAAGCATACATAATAATAATAATAATAATAATATTTATTTATATCCCGCCTCTCTACAAATGCAATCAGGGCGGCTTACAAGGTTAAAATATATAGTACAAGGTTAAAATATACATACAGAGGGCCTAGTAAAATATAAATAAACTTGGTCTTCTTTGTAAAACATTTAAGACAGTCCCGGAACATCCACCTACCATTATTCAATGATGAATTGCTTCAAAATGTCATTATATTCATTCTTCATCAAACAAAATTTAGAGGTTCTGCTATGTTGGATACCAGCAAGTCAGTCACTAAAAATATACAAGTTATGGGTCAAGTCAAGTCAGTGCATAATTTATTGCCAAGCTGAGTCCAAATCAAGTCATTGAAGTGAGTTGAGTCCAACTTGAGTCCGAGTCAATTGACTCAAGGTTACATCACTGAGGATGTGTATGGTAAAATAAGAAGTGTGCAAACAAGTAACTTAATAGTTACTGAGTATAGTCTTGCAAACTCTAGTTAGATTGCTAACTCTAACATTTCAGTTATGGCTAGCTTCAGCTTGTTATATACTGTATAGTATTCTGAAAAATAAACATCAAAGATGTTGGAGAAATTGTTGTACTCTGCAACAAAATCCTGGCCTGGATATAAAGAGTCACTTAAGCTACAACTGTATGGCCACATATCTGGGAATAAGCTTCAGTTATTTCTATAAGGCTTAACATTAAGGTTTGTACAGCCGCTCAGAAGTCAGAATTTTGTTCTAACCTCAAAACAACCAAAATATCTCCCCCAGCTCATCTGATAAGCATTGCAGTTCCCCCTCCAACATAACCATTTTCATGTTGCCAGAGATCAGGGGAGTGAGAAGAAATGAGTCCACCTGCTTTCCTTTTATTGGATGCATTGCTAGGAGGTCATGTGCAGAGAGCTCTCAAGGACTGCTGGAGGTCTCTGCAGATGCTTGTCACAACATATGAAATAACAGGAAAATATTTGGACACTTCCCTTCTCATCTCCCTGCTTTCTAACAACATGGAAATGGTAGTGTCTGCACTTCTTACCAGTTTTTGGTGGACGAGCCTCAGGAGATATTGCTGTAAAGAAGTAGCTACATGAAACATCTACTGCTATGGAATTTCAGTCATAGGAACAAATGCATAATGTTACTCATATATATTCATATTTATCTAAGGAAAATATAAATGAAGAAAATTCAACTTTTAATTGTCTTGTGACTGAATGGTAGGAGCACATTTTCTATAGCTGCTGTTTGCCTGATCAATATCTTTCAATAAACTGCATGTCCATGTCCCAGAAGAAGAAGATACTTTGCTTTGGTGAAGTAATTGTTACTGCAAAGCAGATCTCTTCAATATCAAACATATTATCTTAATATGCCCTATCTAAAAGGCAATGTTAAGCTCATTTTAATGCAACTCTAAGCTTATTTTTAATTCATTTTAGTGGAATAGTTTAATTAACTAAGCCATTCCTTCTGATCCTATGTACTCGGTGTAAATTAATGGCACTCAGCATGCCCATTCTCTCAGCAGTCTGCAGCCCCTGAATCCTATCTGCTGTTCCACACACCTTCCATTTGCAGAAATGATTAACTACCTTAAGAATTCATTTCGCCCCTCCCACAATGGATTTGAACGCTCCTGTGTGTTATAAAGGAAAATGCAGTTGGAATACTGTGCCCAGGCTTTTCAATTGATCCAGTCATTTTATTCCAGTCCTTCAGTATTTGTGCCACATTGGCTGTTAACAAAAGGCCCATGTATTTGTAATACAGAAAATAAGAGATAAGAGAACAAGCATATCTGTAGCTGCACATCCCCACCCGCAATAAATTAGAGTCATTGTGAAATGTTGTCTGGTTTCTAGTTCAAGGAGAAAACTTCATATTTGGCTCCTTGTTTTGATAGGCTGTGTTTAAGAGCATGTTGTACAATGGTCTGGAATGCATCACTTTGAATATTAATGTGGAATGGAAACTGTAACTGAGACATTTTAAAACTGAATGTACATCTGAAGACAATGTAGATTTTTTTTCTGAGAAAAAATATTGTCTAGGAAGAAAGAAAATGCCAAATTGTTCCGCTTTTGTTTGATTAGATGGAAGTGATTTCTTTCGATGAGACTGAGGTACAAGCACTGGAGCTGAGATCCTGCATCAGGACATGTATATCTATCACATAGTTGCATCTCATGATGCAAACTCCCCAAACTCACCTTGTAAGAACATGGCCCCACCACATGGCTATTTTCATGTTGTTTGAGTGGGAGAGGGATGAACAGGGATGTCTTCCAAAAGGCATTGGTAGTTGCCTGTGAGCTCTCTGCAGATGAAGTCCTTGCCAGACTACAAGAAAATAGCTGGGTGCATCTACACTCAATTCCTTTGCCCTCTCACAACACAGAAAAGTCTATGTTGAGGGAACTGCACTTTTTATGAGGTGGGTTTGTGGTGAGGGCATTTTGGTTGTTGCACGGTTGGAACATAATTTGACCCACACAACAACCATAAAATGAGTTGCAGTGGGATGCTAGCCTGCAGTTGTGTTTTTGGAGGGATGGGAGTAGAAGCAAAGTATCTGAGATGTTGAATCTCTTTTTATATAGTGGTAGCATGTAAATACAGAAGGACTCAAACTAAATAACAGTTAAAATTATTGTTGCCAGGTTTTTGAAACAGCAGTAAGGGACAGTTGAAACTCCAGCATGCCGGGCTGACATTCAGGAAGTAATTATTAACAAGTTTGAGTTCTGTCTAAATACCACATGAAAGTATTGATTCCAGTTAATGTAGCCATGTTTTTTCTCTGCAAAATTTATATATTGTAAATATTAATAAATTACAGGATGCACACATTTTTGGCTTACACTGCAACATCTTGTTCAGCCTGTATAAAACTAAAGCTTTCTATTCCTTATAATAAGGGAGACCTGGCAACCCAGTTAAAGTCATCTCCTGATTCATCAGTCGGCTCATTGTCTGCTCCTGATTGTCCCCTTTTCTCAAGGTGAAGCAGTAATGAGGAGAACCTATAGATTCTTTTCTTTTAACAGGCATTTGGATCTCTGTATGGCTTCAGGCAAGTGAGTAAGATTGTTTCGTCCTGTGCTCTGCAGCTCATTTGAAGCGTTTCCATTTATTTCTCTGTATTTTTTAAAATTGCCCCAAGTAGCTGAATTTGGCTTAATTCCTATAAACTATTGACCTTGTCTAGTAAGTTTTGTTTTATTTCTTCCTTCTCCAGCCAGAATGAGAGCTTAGCAGTTTTATCTGTGTAAGTTGCTGTGAGCTCATGTTTTCACTGAGACTTACTCCTCGCCTTCAGCAGTTTTGTCTGTCCTTGTTTGCAGTGCAGTTCTTACTTTTAAGCTGTGGAGTTAATTGGACTTGTTACCACTGACCAATATTCTAAATCAGGTTTTTTGTTAAATATTGTTCCGTCTGATCACTGTTTAGTCGCATTTGTATGTTGTTTACATTAGGTTGAGGAAGGGGTTCAGGCTAGGAGAGGAGACTTAGGCTGGATTTGCACTGGAGAAATAATGCAGTTTGATACTGCTTTAATTGTCATGACTGAATGTTATGGAATGTAGGGGATTGTAGTTTTGTGAGATATTTATCCTGTCTATTAAAGAATGGACAACACAACAAACTTGAAATCACAGGATTCCATAGCATGGATCCATGGCATTTAAAGCAGTGTCAAACTCCAATATTTATGCAGTGTACATGCAGTCTTAGTTAAGTAGAGTTAAATTAAGAATAATTAAGTAAGGACTTTACAGCATGAGAAAAAAAATGGTGAAACTGGTCAGGAGAGTAGTGGTTTTCTTCATTCCACTCCACATGATGTCATAGCACTTCTATTCTCTTCCCGAGGGGATATGATCATCAGAGGTCCAAAACACAAGGCAGAAATAATCCAGACCGCTTTAACTGCCCTGATCAATGTGAGAGAATCCTGGGAATTATAGTTTATTGTAGCTGCAGAGCTCTCTGGCAGAGAAGGCTAAATGTCTCACAAAACTATAGTTTCCCGAATTCCCAAGCATTAAGGCAGAGTAGGTAAAGCAGTCTCAAACTTAGAATTCCCTTGTAATGAGCTCTAGTGCACCCTTCTGAATTACAGCACTAGAGCCGAGACTTTTAAAAAATCTCATCAAACATTCACAGTAGGTGAAAGAAAACATGGAATACAATGTATCTTGAGGAGATAAGATGAGTCAGTAATTTACTCATTCTTCTGACAAAGGATCAGATACAATCAAATGTCAGCATTATGGTCAGAAAGCTTCAGAGGAAGCAGTTTTGTGTTATGTGTACATATTATCTCTCAGTAGAGCCAGCTAATAAAGCACAGAAAATTAGAAAGTCATGGTTACAATGGTTACAACAATCCTGTTGGTGACGTACATACACATAATTTCGCATTATGTGTGTGTAGATCATCTGAATGTCAATGTACAAGGATCTATTTACTAGCTCCATGTGCACTGTCCAAACACATCTTCAGGGAGTTGTAAAGCCCTGGGCCAACTGCCACAGCTATTTACTGACTGGGAAAGGATGACCAGGAAGCACCAGTTCTGCCTGAAGTTCTGCAACCTGCAGTAAGAAAAATGACATCACTATTCCACATCTCCTGGGAATCCCTGGAGATCTGGAAGAGGGAACTCATTTCTCTTCCCCAGCTGCTCAACTGCAACTGGATGCTGCCTGGTTGCCTCCTTCCAGCTAGTAAATTGCTATGGCAGTGGCACTAGAGCTTGAAAGCTGTCTCCTGGAATGGGAGCAGTGCAGAATTGTACCTCGGGAACATTGCACTCCACAATCTTTGACATGGGATCTTAGGACTTCACAACAAGGCTAAAATGTGGAATTTTAAACAGGATAAAAACCTCTTTGGCCAGTGCTTATCACATGATGTAGTGTCCCTCCTGCTGCTGCCCTGCATTTATTCATTGCTGTAGTATGCCTTTTCATTGATGGGCAAAACCCATCAATAGGCTCTCAGTTACATTGCCATTCCATTACTGCCTTCATGCAAAAGGTCCCTTTTGTGGCAATTCCGCTTTTCACATGGTGTGAGTGGTCATGATTCTGCTCCCCTCCTCCTTGCAATGGTCACACAGACAACAGCTTTCTGAAGCCAGCTGCTACGTGCACATTCACATAGCAGCTGGCTTCAGAAAGCAGTTGGCAGCCAGGATGCCTTGTCCCCCATCTGCCTCCTGAATGGAAGCATACTGGTTTGACATCATTTTCCCATGATAGTGCTTGGTTTATTTTGTATAGTTTTCTGACATGGAAATTTACTTCTGAACTTAACTAATGGTTCATCAGTCGTCAGATCTGTCCTCAATGTGTACCACACTGCAAGATGCTAAACAAACATCCACTATGAAACAATGCTAATGTGGAATTATTTACCATCCTTGCCCACCTCAATAAAAACAGTGAAATAATTTGGAAATCTGTACAAAGAGAAGATTAGTGTTAGTGGAGCAGCATAGATTTAATTTTCCCATAAATTCCTCTGTCCTGTATGCTAGCATTGCCTTGGACACCTTATTTTCATTTTAATGAACAAAATAGTTTGCTATCTAAGTAAATAGGTTTTCAAAATAAAGATGGAGTTTCATCTTAACCCCCCACCCAATTGTCTCTTTATGTGGATGGGTAGAGGTGGTTTGTCATTCAGTCATTCACACTATCTTCACTATGTCATATTTTGATCACAAAACAACATGGGAACCTTTTTGTGTGTTCCATTACATTGCACTGCCTGGAACTAAAAAGTACTGCCATGATAAAATGAAATAGATTTATTGGGACAATTTTGCCTGTCACAGCAATCTGTATGTGGACAGTAGTTGAAACTTGAGGACAGAGGGCAGCTACAACCCTTATGATCACTAATAATACCTGAGAGACAGGGCCTTCTTGCTAGTGCCTCTCCTTGTGAAAATATTAACTGAATGATTTGTGTATGGCTCCATCAGTACAAATTTTGGAACTGGCCATTCCAATGTACTTATTCTAGGCTCCTTTTTCATAAGGAATTCATAATGCTGCTGGTCTGCAAGTGTTTGAAGCTGTTTTGGTTAATTATAATGGTGTTCTACTTGTCTATGAATGGTTTTAAATTGCTGTTTTAAATTATTACTTTACTGAAATTTGATTTTATAAAATATGTAAATATAAATATAGTGATGTTTCTGGAGCAAGCATGTGACATGTGAAAATTATGTACAAACTTGCCTTTTAAACACCACTGTATTGGTGTAGCAACCATGGCACATGATTCTATCTAACAGTATCTCTCTCTCTCTCTCTCTCTCTCTCTCTTTCTCTGTATGTTCACATGTATGAATTTTTTTTCTTTAGATAGGGTAGCAGCCTGTAATACAAAATAGTTTGTGAGCATCAGTATGCTAAGTAGTAGAAAGCTTGGAACACAACTCTGGGGGAAATTCTGTTCTGTAGTCTCATCATGTCATCCAGAGAATGTTGGGCAAGTGGCTATTTCTCAGATTTTGTCCCCCCATTTTCTGAAGATTATGAAGCATACTATTGCTTCACAGGCTAACAAATCTACAGCAATATTTTGTGGTCTTCTAGCCCCTGGCAAAGCCTAGACTTCCCTTAGGGTCAAAGGCACTTGGTACAATAGCTGGTGACAAATTAATATGTTTACCAGTTTTAAATACTGAAGCTGTATCTACACATTTATTGCTTGCTATTGCTGAAACCAAAATGACCCCTTTATACTAACAATATTCAAAGTGTTGTACTGTGAGAACAAAAGCTGTAACTAGGATTGCCAGGTTAGAATTGATATTGATGGTTCAGGGCTGAAAACTACTGGTAAATCCAGGAAAAGAGCATTTTGTGTTGTTACATTGGGCAGTCTCTGATGATGGCATGAAGCATTAAGCTTCAACCACAGATGCATAGAGATATACACACACTTTCAAAGACAGTTCTACCACCCTGTGATTCTCTGCCAACCTGAAATTCCAGATCAGGACCTGACATCTGTGAACTCTAATTGTAAACTTTCTTTTCCTTCTAGTTTTTTTATTCCGTATCTGTTCTGCACAATGTTGTTATCACATTATACCAAAGGTGGCAATGCTTCATTTTCTCCTAGAGACTAGAGTCTCTGCTGTAAAGCTGTTGTGAAGTTCCATGTAATTTGGGAACTAAACCTCACAAGATGTGTCAGGGCAACAACTTACTAATTATTGCCTGGGTCCAGCACACATAGCTTGGGGCTTTATGTAATGTTTCTTTGGGTACAGTCTTTAACCTCATGATATCAACTAAATGAGACTGTGAGAAAGAACAATAAAAAGTAGGCCGAAGAAATATTTCTCTCTCTCTTTTCCTGACCATGCTATTGCAAGTAAAGATGTAAATTATACTGAAGTGAAAAAATATAGAACCCTTTGTCATTTGACATAAGACCCTTTTCCTTTTTTTTTAAATGGCATCCTAATAATACTCAAAACTCCTTCCTTCAAGCAAGTCCCTGGCAGATGCTTTATTGTTTCTGTTGCTTTTCCTCTGGGGCTGTACATTAGGTTAAAATATCACAAATAGCTGCTATTAAAGAGTGAATCACGACAGCTATAATTTTTCATGACAGCTAAAGGAAATGTGACAGGTTGAGGAAGCCCTGCCATTGATACTAACAGTCAGATCTTCAGGCAAGTGTTTAATGACATACTCAGTATGCTGTGCAAACTCCACTATCTGCCCAACAAAAGGTTATTGCTAGAGTACTATAAATATTTGGAAATGTCAGCAGACAATGCAAACAAGGGCTCTTTGTTTCCTGATCTGTAAAGACCAAGTGACAATCAGATCTCATCCCTTGCCCATACCATCTTCACCTCACCATATTGTTGGTTCATTTTTGATATATTGTGTCATCATATTCCTAATCTGAAATACTCATGTTCTATAGGGTGGAACATAATCTAGTTCTAAAATGCAGAGCAAAAGAATAATAAACTATGATGTCACCCAAGCAAACTTCTTATCTAGGAAGGGTAGTTGGAAGAGTGATACTAACATCAAGGGGCTGAGAATTTCCATCCCATTCACTTATCCTTTGAGACCCGATAAAGCCTCTTGCCTGAAGACACCAGTAGAAGATTGCCTAGTGGAGAAAGACTGAATAGGACAGGAATAACTGTAGAGTAAGAGAGTCTTCAAGACTGACTATGGGCCAAAAACAGACTGGCAGTAAGTGCTGGCCTGGGGGTGGAATGGGGACATAGTGTCTAATTGATGCATGCTTTGATGCTGCCCCCAAACCAGCATCATGCCTCCTGCCCAATCAGACAGTGGACAGTGTTGCAGCACTCTGGTGGTGTGACATTCAGATGCTGCATGCCACAGGAGTGTAGAAGAGCTGCTGCCACTGTGGAAAGACTGACTTTTTCCACCCCAAAAAGGAATGGCATTTTGCTGCTTCTTGGGCCTGGATAAACACTGGATAGGGGGCATGGCATGTGGTTGCCACAGCCCCTATCCAGCGCTCAAAGAGGTAGCATCAAGCCACCCCTTCAGATCCATCTGTACTGGCCCTATCTTTACTTTCCAAAGCATGAGATGGAAATAGGAACAAGGGAAAAGATCAGGTGAGAACTGATAGAAAGTCTTTGGTAAGCGAGAGATGTGACTGCCAACCAACATACGTAGATCAGTTGTGAAGAACTTCTATATTTGTACTGATTTTTGCCCTAGCACTGAATATCATTGATGTCATCTATTAATTTTTCTTGTGTTGACTCCCCACTCCAATGCTGTCCTGATTTTTTATTTAAATGTTAAGAAAAAAGTGGGACATTTCTGTTCATTTATGGGCAGCTGCTTTGTGATGTGGCTTATGAAATTAGATGTTGCGGTGTCCACTCATCTTGTAACCTTCCCCATTTTGCCTCTACATGTGTTCCCAGATGTGGTGCATTTGTCATGTGGTCTTCTTTCTTTCCAATGTTTTCTTTTAATTGTTAAATAATTATTTAATCCCTCTGAAACATTAGTGTTATTAATTTTTTTTAAAAAAAATCTGGACCTTCCTTCTGACCTTCCTTTCTTCTTTCTGAATTGAAGATGGCACAACCAAAATTTGTAGGTTGTGAGAAGCCTATGATTTGTGCTGATCTGTGCCCCAACACTAAATGTCACTTCTTGATGCTCCTTCTCATTTTTTGTTGTGTTGCTTCCCCATGTAAATGTTCTTACATTTCAATTCATTTGTGAGCAGTCCTGTTGTTCCAAATTGCTAGGATGCTTTCACTGTGTTTTTCTTTGGCAAGTCCAATGTCTCACTTCACATAGGGTGGTAGAATTCAGTGATATAGCCATGTTAGTCTGGAATATCAGCATGCAAAGAGAACTTGGTAGTTCCTCTGAGACTAAGTGAAAGAAGTTGTAGCTTAAGCTTTAGTAGGCTTGATTTTCCCCAAATGATTGGAGAATGGGTAGACATCTAAGGATGCATCTGAGGCAGTAGACCAAGTCTATGACACTTATGCTACAACCTCTTTCATTCAGTTAGTGTCAGTGGTGCTACAATATCCCTTTTCATGCACAGGATGTGCATATGTATGCCAAGGAAAAACAAAGGGATATCAGTACAGCAGCTTTGAGTGAAAGTGTTAAACTAGTGTGTGTGTGTGTGTGTGTGTGTATTCATCCTGTGGGAGGGTGAACTGTTATCCTTGAGACATACTGGGCAAGAGGACAAAAAAGTATGGACAGATGGCAGGCTAAAAAAAACATGAAAATTTAACATTTACTACCGTACTAAATAAAGTGAATTAGAATGGATACACACATGATTTGGAATTAGAAATATACCAAAATATTCCAGGACATAACTAAGACCAGGATATGGGAAAGGGCTGATAAGGGGTAAAATGCTGTGACTGATGACATTACTAGGAAATATACCAATGTATCAAAAAAATGATCTGCATGTCAGAAATTATCAAAGTGCAATAATGAAAACCATTGTATCCTCATATGTTTGGCCTATCAAAATGACAGCAAAAGCAAGAAAGAGCTATTTAGCACTTTAAACAGTACTATAAAAACATTTAAGTTGCACAAGATTTTGTGGACTGCAGACGTCTTCTTCAGATACATGGAATGCATGTATCTAACGAAAGGGGATGCCACTCATTAAACACTTTGTCAAATAAAAGGTGTTAGAATGCAAGATGTAACATTCTTCATTGTTTTTTAAACTACACATACACAGGGGCACAGGGGTATGCTAGAATCCTACATGACCTGTTACATTATGTAACATTATGTATTACTACCTACATAGCAGAAGTGTTAAGAAACCCCTTTATTGAATTGCATAATGAGACACTTCCAAGAACACATAAATGCACATCAGTATGCAAAGTACAGTGATGCATTCAGATATGCATTGAGCATTTTGCCAGTTCTGCTACCAAGGTTCAAAACATACTCCAGAAATAATCCAATTTGAGACCGCTTTAACTGCCTTGATTCAGTGCTAGGAAATCTGGGAATTGTAGCTTACTGTGGCACCAGAGCTCTCTGACAGAAAAGGCTAAATGTCTCACAAAACTACATTTCCTAGAATTCCCTAGCACTGAGCCAGGGCAGTTGAAGCAGTCTCAAACTGGATTATTTCTGCAGTGTGTTTTGGACCATAGTTAATGTAACAGCACCCCTCCATTGGATATGGACGTTACGCAACTGTGAAATTTTAATTCTCACAGATGTAAGTCTCCTGACAAAGACATAAGGCCCTAATAGGATTCTGGCTGTTATTTATAATTATTCTCATGGTTGCTGATTAATTGCGGCACTTATTGCTGTTCATTTTGTAGGAATATGTGATAACTATATCAAGCAAAGGGCAGCAAAGCCATTTTGTGGCAGAAAACAGGAGAAAGTACCCAGGATGCTCTTGTACGATAAAAAGAAGAAAATCCATTTATTTTTTTTTCAATCAATCTATCTTTGGATAGGAAGGGACATAAAGAAAAGAAGATTACTCACACTTCAGTAGAAGAGGCCCTAAGGCTGGCTGCCATATTTGGATGCTGGCTACACTATTGGAATGGTTGTGACTATGTAGGGATCATGAATATGAATGAATTAAAGATATGTAACATGATTACACATTTGTAACTGAAATCATGAATTTCACCCATAGTCTCCTTTGAATCCATAAATACCGAATGGCTTACATCTGGTATGTTTTCACCATCACAGAAGGCCAAGCAGGGCCTTCTCCATGGTGGCACATGACTTAACTATTACTTTTTCTTAAGACGCATTTGGCTCCTTTCCTCTCTTATTTTGGATGAACAGTAAATGGTATTAGCTGGAATTCATGATTACAGTTATGACTGTATAAGTTATGCATTTATGCATGTGCAATGTATGCATTTTAACTAATTCATATTCATGATCTCTATGTTCAATAGTGTTCATGATCACTATATTCAATAGAATAGAGAAATAAGACTTTTATGCAGAAGTCATTAAAAGTCCCCAGTCCTGACAGCTGCTGTGAACAATGGAGGTCTGTTCCAGTTGATCAGAATCCACCTGATGTTTCCACCCTGCTCCCACCAGTAATCTCTGATGTGAGGAGAAATTGCAACAAGGATCATGCTTCTGACTGTGACACCACTCACAGGAAGGGGGTTGAAATGTCAGTCCCAATTGACAGGAGAACAGATTCTGGCTGCTCATAGCAGCTGCTGTCTGTCAAGGTAGGACTGGGAGAGATTTAAGCCAGGAGACACTACTGGTTTAGAATCTTAGCCATTATTTTCTGTAACACTGTATTTCCAGTTAGGATGTTTGTATATTTTATTTTTTGTTACCTCCTTCTTTGATATTTGAACTGTTATGAAATAAGGGCCTGTATAGACAGGCCAGAATAAAGCTACTTCGGGTCACTTTGGAAGTATGCTCTTTAAATGACATGCACATCTTAAGAGGCCAGAAGCTGTACCAAAACTGTGCTCCAGTCCTTAGGACTGGAGCTTGGCTTTGGCACGGCTTCTGGCCTCTTAGGACACATTTAAATAGCACACTTCCAAAGTGGCCCAAAGCAGTTTTATTTTAGCCTGTCTGTTTAGGCCCAATGATACCTTTATGGGGCCAACCAAAATGCACAATTACATGTTACAAGCTTTCGAAGTCACGCTGGCTTCTACATCAGACAAACAGGCAAAAGAAACTGAAGACGTTAGTCAAAGGCCTGCATTTTCTGT
Organism: Sceloporus undulatus; assembly: GCF_019175285.1. NCBI lineage: Eukaryota > Metazoa > Chordata > Lepidosauria > Squamata > Phrynosomatidae > Sceloporus > Sceloporus undulatus. The sequence continues at coordinate 64,190,514 of NC_056526.1, forward strand.
TAAAATAGTTATTTCCAAAATAGAGTTTAACATCAAACAGATAGAATAAAACATAGTTATAATTTCTATACAAAAATCATTTTGAGAAGAGACAGAATTCAGAGAATGGTCACAGCATGATTTAATCAAATTGAGCCGTACTAGATAGCAATCAGATTCTTTATAATCCACCAGAAGGAAGCACTGGAACGGCCCTCTGGGAAAACGCTACCAGCACGCTGACATTCTACATTCAGCAATGCACAAGAGAGAAAGATTGGCAGACATTTGAGAATTACTGTCTGAAATAACATCATTGAAATATGAGATGCAAGCATCTGTCTGGGAAACATAATAAAAGGCTAATGACAGAAGTTGAAGCAGCTTTAAACAAACATCCAAACATACTTACTGGAGCAGACAAGTGTGTTCAGGTGTTTTTGAAGACAAAGAACTGAAAAATGGATGATCTTTCAAAATCACAAAAGAAACCCTAACACAAGGGTGAAAAACCTGTGGAGAGGGCTGGCAGAAGACAAAAAACATTGACACTTTGCTTTGAAGTGGAGAAAGAACTGGCAACATACAGAGAGAAAGTATGTTATTAATTTCTGTTGGTTAGAGTGTGCAAAATTTTGTGCTTCCCAGAAAGCTTATGTACTCATATCTTTTTCACACTACAGAATTATAGTGCTGATTCCACTTTATTTGCCATGGCAACAGCCTATAGAATCCTGAGATTTTTAGTTTGGTGAACACTAGGAATCTTTGGCAGAGAATTCTACAAATCTCAAGATCCTACAGGAAGCAGCCATGGTAGTTAAAGTGGGACCAAAGTGCTCTAAGTCTGTGGGTGTGAAAGAAACCTTAGGGCACTTACACATGGGAAAAATATTTTAAGAAATACTAGATTTTATTCTGTACAAACCACTTTTATTTTGGGGATCTGTACGGCATTTTCTTCATCTCAAAGTGCTTCCTGGAAGCTCCCAGGATTTTCAAAACCTTCTTATTCCTACTCCTCATGATGTTAAAAAATGAAATGTATACTGATAAGGCACATAAATACTTGCTTTGTGTATTATGTGCCTTGTGTATTTCTACTAAAACTCAGTTGGAATGGCTGCCAAATACACACAATAATTGGTTCTAGAAAACAAATTCAACAGAAGGAAAGAAAAATGTTAGCAGTTAAATAAAATGATCCTAATTCTTAATTAGGATCTTATTGCTAAAGCATTTTAGCACTTAGACTACAACTCCTGAAAATAAATAAATATATATATATATATATATATATATATATATATATATATATTTTAAAAAATGAAAATTGGTCAACATATTTTTTTAAATGTTACCTGAGTCTGGATGTGAAATGTGATCAGTGGGAAGGGAAAGAGCACAAGTATGGGTGGGAGTTTAACATATTTCAAAACAGGACAAGGTTCAAATCCATAATATTCAGGTATCCATGAAGCATCTATGGAAGTAGAAGGATTTCCCTCCTCTTGCAGCCCCTGGGGCAGCAGCATCACTGGATGGTGCGGGAGGTACAGACTGTACTGGGTGATACCCAGAAGAGGAGGTGACACCTAGCTGGGTCTCTGCCCCCTGTGGGGCCTTCCTGGGCCTGCAGGCCTGCACTACTGGCCACCACAGAGCCTTGAGCCTATCTTCTGAATTACCACGGAGCTTTGGGCCCACTCTCTGGACAGCTGTGGAGCCTTAGGCCCACTTTTCAGGCTGCCATTGGCTTTCCAAGCCACTGCAGACCCTTGGGACCACTTTCCAGGCTGTCATGGGATATTCTACGCTGCTGCAGGGCCTTGGGCTTGCCCTCCAGGTTGCCATAGGGGTACAGGGCTGTGTGCATGATTCTCTGGTGAACACGCATGCCCCCATGCGGCACGCACACCAGATGCCCCACTCCCCACACTGGGTATCACGAAGTCAGGGGATGCCATTGCCCTGGGGTATTCTAAAATATGATCTGGAATGCTGGAAAACCCACTAGAACCAATTTTTGGATTTTGATTATATGCCTTCAAGTGATTTCTGCTGTATGGACACCCTAAGGCAAAGCTATTATGAGAAGTTTGCCTTTGCCTTCTTCTCAAAGAATATGTCTTGTCCAAAGCTATGAGTGTGTCTCCATGCTCAAGCAACATGAACTCTGATCTCTGGAGTCCTAGTCCAACACTCACACACAACATCAGACTGACCCTCTATTTTCTGAGTAAGGTAGATTAATGTAGTTGAGGGGAGGAAGGAAGAAAATTTCTAGTAATAATGGATGTATGCCAGTGCTTTGGGGCTATGTATTTCTTATCAGAGTCCATTAATTGAGTGAGCCTAACCCAGTTGGGACTAATAATAGGATTCATGCCCATATGTTTTCCTTGTTTCCAAATAAAGCTGTGGCTGGAATCCTGTTGTCAAGCCAGGACCATCTAGACTAAATCTACTATTGAATCAATGGTTGAATGGTGAGTCAACATGCAGGTAAATCCAACTGCTACAATGGCTTTGCTGTAGAGAAGACTAACAACGGGCCTGAACAGACAGGTCAAAATAAAGCTGCTGTGGATCACTTTGAAGGTATGCTGTTTTAATGCTGCATGTGTCCTAAGAGGCCAGAAGCCATGCCAAAGCCTCGCTCCAGTCCTAATGACTGGAGCACAGCTTTGGCGCAGCTTCCGGCCTCTTAGGACATATGCAGCGTTAAAACAGCATACCTCCAAAGTGACCCAAAGCAGCTTTATTTTGGCCTGTCTGTTCAGGCCCAATAGGTCCATATTTAGGCTCATATTTCTAAAGGTCTTTGAATGCCTTAAGGTATGGAGGTGTGGCAACCACCAAGCTGAACCCGATGAGAGGCAGTTTGTTAACAAATCATCATCCAATGTCAGAACAGCAAGATCCTCAGTTAGCCTGCAAAATTGACTTCAAAACAAAGAAAATACAGGAAAGAAAGAGGAACAAAGAAGATACTAGCTAAAAGAATAATCAATTTCCAAGCTTCCAGTATCATTTGTAATACCAAAATCAATGGGAGCTCATATTTTATTGATTTTAAACTCAACAAAGATAGATTTGATCATGTACATCGCTGTGAATGATTGGTGCTGCTATATTTGCTGAGATGTTTCTTAGTAGTCCAGTTTCTCTCTTGCCACCTTTCATTAGCGTGGATTAGAAATGATTTATTCAAGGCTACCAATTAGTTGCTACTTTTCAGAGAATTGCAAGAATGCTGGGTTTCATCAGAGGGGTGCTTGGATTGTCAACAACCTCTGATACACAGAATACTAAAAGGTATGCCATCAAAGTAAAATTTGAGAATGAACTCTAACAGGATGAATCACCTTTATCAATGTTGTATTTTTAGAAATGAAAAAATAAGTTAGAAGAAGTGTAGAAGAAGAGTTGGCATAATAAGGAAACAATTTCTTAGCCATTCAAGAAAGCTGTTTTATATAAAATTATTTTACCACTAGTCCACTACTACTCTGCTGTGTAATCTCCAGGCTCTCAGTTTAAAGTCATAGAATCATACCATCATAGAGTTGGAAGAGACTGCAAGGGCCATCCAGTCCAACCCCCTGCCATGCAGGAAATCCAGATCAAAGCAGCCCTGACAGATGGCCATCCAGCCTCCGTTTGAAGACCTGCAAGGAGGGAGACTCCACTACACTCTGAGGAAGTGTGTTCCACTGTTGCATAGCCCTTACTGTCAGGAAGTTCCTCCTAATGTTGAGGTGGAATCTCTTTTCCTGCAGCTTGCATCCATTGCCCCGGGTCCTAGTCTCTGGAGCAGCAGAAAACAAGCTTGCTCCCTCCTCAATATGACATCCCTTTAAATATTTAAACAGGGCTATCATATCACCTCTTAACCTTCTTTTTTCCAGGCTAAACATCCCCAGCTCCATAAGTCATTCCTCATAGGGCATGGTTGCCAGACCTTTCACCATTTTAGTCACCCTCCTTTGGACACGCTCCAGTTTCTCAATGTCCTTTTTGAATTGTGGCGCCCAGAACTGGACACAATATTCCAGTTGGGGCCTGACCAGAGCAGAATATAGTGGCACTATTACTTCCCTTGATCCAAACACTACTTCTATTGATGCAGCCTAAAATCTCATTGGCCTTGTTAGCTGCCACATCGCACTGTTGACTCATGTTCAACTTATGGTCTATTTGGACTCATAGATCCCTTTCCTATCACTTACTAACTGACACTTTTAACTTGAAATTCTGTGAATTTAAAATCTGAGGGTATCTTTGGGGAAATCATATGCTTTCAGTGGTTTCATCAGAGATCTCAGCTAGTGTTTTTTTTTAATGTATTCATAAATGACCTGGTCATTTATGACATTGATGACACTAACTTATTTAGGATGGCCAAGCCATTCTGAAGATCCTGGTCCTGAGGAACTTCAAATCCTGAAGAGACCACTCTCCAAAAAAATCTCTCAAATATGAGAGATTTGGCTTAAAATGGCAGATGAGATTCAATGTAAACAAATGTGAAGTAATATATGTATTTTAAAAAGAGAAATCCTAACTTCTTATATAAATAGATGGGATCAGAGCTGGTAATGACCAACTGAGGAAGAGTTTGGGGGACTGTGATGAAAAACACAATGAAAATCTCAGCCAGGTATGGTTATTATTAAAAAAGGGGGCTAATTAATTAATTAATTAATGTTCAACATAATTAGAAAAGGAATAAAAATAAAACTGGCTTTATCATCCTGCCCTTAGAATATAGTGATATTATTTATTACTATAGCATATTAACCATATATCTACTACTCTGTACAGATCTGGTGATTGGAGCTAAAAAAAGAATTTTGTAGAAAACGCCTACCAAAATTATCAAGAAAGTGGAACAATTCACTTGTGTAGAGAAAGTAATTATAGGAACAAAATTTCCTTGTATTTACTCTTAATATCAGAACCCAGGGTCATCCATGGAAGCTGAGTAGTAGGAGATTCAGCAAAGGTAAAAGAAAGTACAACATCATACAGTACATAGTGAAATGGTATAATTCACTGACTGAAGATGTAGTGATGGGTGCCAACCTGGATCCAAGTTGGCAGCCATCACTACATCTTCTGTCAGGCATGGAAGTTAGGTATCTTATGCTTATGTATCACCTCCATTTTGAAAGAAGCTTCTGTATATTTGTTGACAGAAGACAGAGATTGTAGCTATTCTGCGGGTAGGCTTCCAAAAGTATCTACTTGACCACTGTATGAACAGACTAGCTAAGCCTTTAGCAAAACATTACCTATGTTCTTATACTCTACTATGGAAACAGTATGGTCCATGCTCTCCATTAGAGGAAGCTCTATGTGTCTACCCCATATCTACATTCCAGATGTATTTGGATGATTCAGTTAGTTCCAAAGGAAACATGAACAAGAATCACCTGTCCTCAGTACAGGGCACACATCCCCAAGCCTTGTAATTCACTTCAATTCCCCTTTTCCAGTCCATGCTCAGAACAGTTAAACAAACATACAGAGATCTGGTTCCATTGACATTCAAAAACTAAACTTTTTTGGATATAAATGTAAATTGTGGTTCTATGGAGTCACATATAATTTTATATTGCAAATACAATCACAATTTCAGTTCCGATATAAACGAGAAACCAGACACTAAATTTGACACATATGCACTGTTCCAGACATCCAATAAGATGCCAGTGCCAGACTTGATTGCAGGATTCCTCTGCTTGTACTGCTCAGTTGTTTTGCAATATTTGGACACAAATAATAATTTAAAAATACAAACAGGTGGAAATGCATAATAGAAATTCCGCTTTGTTTCTTCTTAAATACTAACCCAAAATAAAAATACCTTATTTGGTGTGAAAAAGCTTGCCTCTTATCCCTGCCAGCTATAGTTCCTTTCCCCTCCAGCTGTGCTCTCTTTCTGAATTCAACCAGCAAGCCCCTTCCTTAGGGTTTTCCCACCTACTGGGTCCAACCAATAACTCATAGGAATTTCACACACACTTTATCAGATGTTTGAGAAACATCGTGCTTTGATGTGGAAATGCAGTTAGGGGTGAGTTTTGTATTCTAAGGATGAAACATGTAGCAAAATTTTGGTGGTCATTTGCATTTACCCAAAGGACAAAGTGGCAACATGCTGCAATTTTACTTATAGATTTGGGATGAAATAATCAGCATCACCAAATGAGATCTTCAGCAGAAATTACATGTTCCCTCTAGGAGATGATTAAAAAAAAAAAAAAGGACAGGGAAACCTGCAAGTGTTCAATTAAAGTTCAATGAATAATGTACTTTCCATATATACATAAGACACTAATCTTTCACTATAGGTAATTAAATAAGTGTTTGAAGCCCTGAGGAATGATGGGTATAAGATACTACTTATACCTAGTGTGACTAAAGTGAATATGATGTCTAAATGAGATCCAAGTACTAAAAATATGTAATTTCAAAACTATGGCAAGAACCTCTTTAATTTGACATGGAGGACCAATATAATTACATTTATAAATGGGAAATTCCTTTGGCTTCTCAGTCCATTACACTGACAGTATGGATCTTTGTCTTCTGGGGGCCTCCTCAGTTTCTTACAAATGAGTAAAATAATCACATTGCTATCACAGGTCTGATTTAACATATGGAACATTGCTGTTAGGGAGATCATGCAGCCATATCCCATTTAATGAATATAGAGGAAGACTATGTCTTTGGGATTAACTAGACTCGTGGATATACAGACTATTATGGGAAGATTGAATTGTATGATGTTGCATATTTTTTTGCAGAACTAATCTTTAAAAACTGTACATTCTAGATGAATTCACCAGTTTTTTAGATCCTCCCCTTCCTTAGATGATGGGGAGGAAGTTATATAGTTCACCAAAGATAGGAAAATGTATCCAGATATTATTCCACAGAGCAGTCCCAGAAAATGTATCTGATTTTGTAATAAGAAAGCAATTTTGCAATGAGCAATGATGTTAATTGATAATAGAACTGATCCATTCCTGATGCAGCCTTTGTTGTGTGCCTTCAAGTCATTTCCTATCAGGAGGATTTCTTGGCACATTTCTTCAGAAGGGGTTTGCCATTGCCAGTCTCTGAGGCTGAGAGAATGTGACTTGCCCAAGGCCATCCAGTGGCTTTACATGACCGAACCAGGATTCAAACCCTGGTTTCCAGAGTCCTAGTCCAGTGTTCAAATCACTACACCATGTGGCTTTCGATACTGGAACTGTTCCATTCCAGACACAGCCTTAGATTCACTCTAAATAAGAGAATTTAGAATTGTAGTATCTGGTCTTGATCCAGATATATTTAAAAACACAACAATAATGCATAAGGAGCCCACCACAGCCATTGGATGTTCTTGTCACCGCTTATGGAGCATATAATTATATAACTTTGAGCTTTTACCACTTCTTCACTTAGCCTTTTCAAATTGCCTCCCTCCCAGTGGGAGTAATGGAAAGAAATTATTTATGCCATGCATCTTGGGATTTCATTCACTTTCTAAAAAACCTCTGCCAGCATCACAGCTTTAAAGTTGGGAACATAAATGACGCAGAACCTTCTTCTGGGAATAGGTTATGGGATAATGCAAGGTGAGATCTATTCCTACAAGGGTGGACTCTTTCTTCACCCTCAAAGGGGAGCTAAAAGATTGCATCATAAGATACCATTCCAATACAGCATTGGTACATTTGTCTGGGATTCTGAAGTATGAAAAAAAAAGCATATCAAAGTAGAGGTTAGTTAAGCTAGTTAGTGGTTAACCAGCATTGTGTTACAAGCCAGGCTGGTTGCCAACTCTAAGATTTGAAAACATACATACAGATTATAACCTATGTGGTATAACATATAAGGTAGAAGGTATAATGCAGGAAGCAATGTGTATTCGTGTGTGTGTGTGTGTGTGTGTGTGTGTGTGTGTGTGTGTTACTGGGAACAATAAGAAAAGGTAATGCCTATCGGCTTTGAAATATGAGCAGATTTGATTACTAATAATCCTCCTAGCAATTGAAATGGCTGATGTAATCTGATAGAAGACAGTCAGAAGCAAGATCCAGTTCTACAGGGTTTATATTATCTCCAACAAGACCCAGAGTGCTGTCATATTGATGATATCCATTTTGATTAGAAAACACAAACAAGGCACTGTTAATGCCTTTATTTTGATAGGACAGCTAATAGGCTGAGCAGTCTAGGCAAAGAATAAAAGAAACCAAGGAAGATAGCAACCAGAATGCTCTGCCAGTTTCAACTGCATAAAGAGAGGGCTACAATGTAGCCTTAAAGCCATGCTGTTCCTGACAACTGATAAACTACCCAGATATGCTGATGCTGATAAAATAAACATTTAGGCTATGCTAAAATAGATATATGTCCTATTATGATCGTAACCAGATGCCTTTTAAGATGGTTATGGACACCCAATGGATTCTGTTAGATTTAACAATGTTCAAGAGGATTAACTCTTGGGTGCCTGTATGTTGAGAGTTGCCAGTTTAGAGATATATGGTTCCTCAATAGACAAATGGATATATGGCTGAATTATATTGCTTAAGATGGCAATGGTCCTCAATGAGATCACTATAAAAAAGCCTGCTAGAGAGAGTCAGAGAGATAGAAGTTCAGTCCTCATGAAAATGTCTGATTTGTCATATTCTGTAATGTAATGAATGTAGGGTATCTTATATGTAATGTAATAAAAGCAAAGTACCCAGACATTGACATGTCTGTGCCTTTTTCTAAGGGGACTGGATATGTTTGTATACCCATGATGAACAGCCTAAAAGATTACTAAAGGGACTGCTTATTTTGCCATATGAATATCCTGAGACTTATGAATACTTATGTTGAGTGTTGATGTCAATTCTGCCTGTCTGGTTGTCTCTGCTATCATAAAGTGTGACCTCAGGGTCTGGAATCACCCTTCATGAATTCCAGGAGATTATTGGAATCTAAATTTTGCATGTAAGGTGGTGGCACCAGGCTGGGCCTTTCTGCGGTGCCTGTGTGATGCTCTTTGTGGTGTTACACAACTTCATCATAGGATTTGCATTACACTTGGTATTAAGGAGGATTTACGAGTTTGGTAGGAGGATTTACGAGTTTGGTTACAGTTCTTGGAGGGGTTTAATGGAATTTCCTCTTGGCATCCCAGGTCCATGGGGCCAGATATAAAATTGTACCACATCTGTTGAACCACAGTAGGAGGAGTCTGGGTCAGGGCCAGAGGTCTTTCATGCCCTGCTACAGCATATAATGCATCATGTGCCATGTGGATTAGATATTTTATAATAATCCTGCATGCTCCTCTGCAAATCTCCTGCTATGTTTCTATTATGCTGTTTTCTTTTAAATGATTAGATGCAACAACTTACTATTATTTCAAGACTATATTTTAAAATGTTTTAGTATTATTAATAGTTGAATTATATTTTAATGTTGACTTTTTGTATATTTTTAACTATGTTGTCATGGTTTTAATTGATAAACCATTTTAAATCTCAGTCTGAGAGAACCTGGGTGAGACTCCGTGAATATATAAAAACAAAGAGAAAGATAACAACAACAACAGAAACAACATAAGAGTGTAGAATTAACTGTAAAATTAAAGCAGTTTGACACCACTTTAACTGCCATGGTTCCATGCTATGAAATCTTGGGATTTGTAGTTTTTGATGGCACTAGAGCTTTCTGACAGAGAAGGCTAAATATCTCACAAATTACAAATCCCAGGATTCTGTAGGATTGAATCATGGCAGTCAAAGTGGTATGACACAGCTTTAACTCTGCAATCTGGATACACCAATAGTATTGAACATGGAAATGAATTTTGGGGGAGTGTCTTGAAACTGCTTTTTCATTCAAATCACAAGTTACCTATATTATTATTAAATTTCTTTGCACTCAAGTCTGTAAATCTTTTAAGACAGGCTTCTCATTACCCAATGATTCCAGACCCTGGGGTCACACTAAGATCTTTCAGTGGTCAGTTTTGAAAATTCACATTGTCAAGAGCAAACAAAATCTCATCATTCTGGTTTCAGTCATTTTGGATTTCCAAACTGCCATTCCATTCTGGATAGGCCTGCACATCACCCTTTTACTAAACTATAATAATTCCACCCCATCCTTGCTTTTATCACATTATTTTTTAATATTGTTTTTAATTTGAGAAACGTCAGCTAATTAAGCATAAGTGATAAAAGAAACTCAATCAGTTTTATGTATACTGTAACCTCCAATAAAATGTAGATCAAATGAGGATAATTGAGTTCATGTAGGTCCTGAGACATATAAAGGCTGTGAGTAGCTCCATACTTTTATGTTAATTAAATTATTAACTCATTAGAAAAGCTTAACACATAAAAAGGATCATTGCAGTGAATATCCACTTCACAGAGACAGTTTACTGAACCAGAGTGAAACTTTTTAAAATGTGCTTGCCAATAAATTCAATTTTTTAAATCATAATAATATAGCTGATGTTTATAAACACAAGAAAATGGCTCAAAATAATAACTTTGTCCTCTAGTTAATCTGGGTAATTAATGTAACAATCTCCCGAGTACAATTAAAATACACTTATATCATTTATCATTGTTTTTTTTATTTCAGTAAACACTCTGATTGTATGTTTCAGTCCTATGAGATGCTAGACAAAGGCTGCGACTACATTATAAAAATAATGCACTGACACCACTTTAACTGCCATGGCTCCATCCTACAGAAACTTCAGATTTGTACTTTTGTGAGGCACCAACTCTTTGCTAGAGAAGGCCAAAGACCTTGTAAAACTACAAATCCCAAGATTCCATGGGATGGAGCTACAACAGACAGACAGACAGAAAGAAAGACAGTAACCCTGGACGACCTATTGTCTCCAGCATTGGAACACTTACAGTTGGTGCCTCCAAATATATGGACAATATCCTTAAACCATTCGACAACAACACCCCCAGCTATGTGAAGGACACCATGGACTTTCTACAGAAGATACAATCCATCCAGAAGCTTCCAGGAAACACCATCTTAGCCACTATGAATGTGGAATCCCTGTACACTAACATCCCACACAAAGATGGACTACAAGCATCAGGAACATCATTCCAAATGGGAACCTATCTGACCTAGCCACTAAGGTCTGCCAGTTTGTTCTCACACACAATTACTTCACCTGTGATAACAACATATATCTTCAAGTTAATGGCACTGCTGTGGGCACATACATGGCACCACAATATGCCCATATCTTCATGGCCAACCTAGAATAATGTTTCCTTTATTCCTGCACCCAGAAACCACTCCTCGACTTGAAGTACATTAATGATATCTTCATCATTTGGACTCATGGAGAGGACTCACTCAAGATATTCCACCTGAGTTTCAACTTCCACCCCCCATCAACCTCAGCCTGCCTACTGAACAAGTTCACTTTCTGGACACCACAGTAAAGATAAAAAATGGAAAGTTAAGCATACATTGTGATGGTGGCAGTGGCAACAAGCGGCTGGCCACAGGAGTCCTGGTGTGGAAGAGGAGGCAGACCCACACAATCGCTGCGGTGGCAGCAGCAATGGCAGGTCAGAGGAGGCCTGGCCATGTGGAGGAGGAGAAGGAGGGGTGAGTCCCAACCTGGCGACCCCCAAAAAGGGCCGTTCGACCCCTGAAGGGGTTGCGACCCACAGGTTGGGAACCGCTGCACTACACCCTTCAACACTATATGACTTCATTGTCATGGGGGTATCCTACATTCATCTATTCCCATCACCACTGGCTAGTCCCATTGCAAAACTAGATCTGCCAGACCATAATTAAAACTGGACCTGCAATTTCATTTCCATACTCAAAGGATTTGTAATTTGAATTGACATCCTCGCATACCAATGGCATATATATGTCTGTGCCTGGCTTCCACTCCACCAAAGCATCTGAGGAAGTAGACTTAAGTCAATGAAAGCTGATGCTGCCAATTTCTTTCTTTCAGTTAGTCTCAAAGGTGCTATAAGATCTCCCTAAATTCAAAATGGATAGTTGCTGATCTTTATGGTCATCTAGAGAAAATATTGCAGGTTTCACTCGATAACTGTACTACTTGATAACTACTGTGTGCTGTATCTGCCACATAGGGCCCATTCATATCACACAACTATATTGCTATTATTCCACTTTAACTGGCATGGGCTCATCTTCTGGAATCCTGGGGTTTGTAGTTTGCTAAGGCACTAAACCTCTCTTGCTGAGAGTTCTAACTAAACTGCCAGTTTTGGGTTTCCATAGGATGACATCATGGCAGTTTAAGTGGAATAATAGTACTAGAATGCTGTAGTTCGAATGGGTCCCTGCTACACACTTGAGTATCCAGGAATACTCAGGAACACCCCCCCCCCCTTAGGAACATTTTAAAAATATATATATAGATGTAGCATTATCTACATTGACCAAGAGAATAACTTGATTTTTAAAGAGGAAAATTCTAAAGTAGATCAAAGTGCCAGGTGAGGTTTTGGACCATGTAGGATTATTCATGCTAAGAATTATTTTTGAGACAGTACCATGACATTGTGCTGTTCTGTCTTATCAGAAAACTAGCCCAAGTGCCTACAGCATATATTACCTCCATGCAAGTAACTGAAATGAAAGAAATACAAACAGAACAATTTAGGCACCTTTGAAAAATTGTTTCATATTATAAACTACTGGCAGGATTCACATTTCTATATGCAACTTCATTCGGGCCAAGGATACCCACAATCTGAAAGCTAGTCACATCTTTGGCACAACTGGATAATGAATTTCACCTGCCTTTTCTTATTTGACTAGAAAGTTGCTGCTGTGCTAGTCAGCTTTCCAAAGCTACAAACCAGTTTTTCTCTTGGGCGAATGGAGGCCAGGAAGCAGTTAGTGGGGAGGGGGAATGAACAAGGCAGAGGAGGAATAGCTCTAACCATAAATGTGATGAATGGCTTGCTAGAAACTACATTAAATAGCAGCAATATCAGTTCGAAGATGAGATCTGCAACATTCTTATTGCCAAAGCTATGTGGCGGGATGATTCACTAGGTGCTCACTTTTCATGGTCATCTTTTAATGGTATGTCCTGTGTCACTAGTCATTTGCACTCGTACTGCAGATGACTCATGCGCTGCTGCCTACCATTCCATCACGCTTTTCTCGTTTGCCAGAATGTTATTAAAGGATGGGAAAGAAAATTAGGAATCAGACTTGTTATGTCCACCTCTCATTCCACTAACAGTAGATTTATTCTCTGTCTTTCATCTGTCTTGAGAGTCAGTTCCACAGGCCTTCTATCAGTAAAATCAACTTTTTTCAGTTTTTTTCCACATTATGATCTCACTGTATCCACAGGATACTTTCCAGCAATTCAAAAATGACAACTGGGATGCATGCAGCCAAGCTGGGAAAAGGTGTTAATGAGAAAGAATGTAGATGCTTGAAAAAGCTGCAGCAGTTTGCTTTTGAGTGAGCCTGCTGGGAAGGTCCTACCCATTCTTATTCTCTCACCCCCCGGTGAGTTAAGTGAGTTCAAATTATTTTTGCACTTGGAACTCAGTTTGCAGGAACTGATGTAAGCTGAGGATAAAGAGGGAAATGGGAGGAGGTGAGAGAAATTGGGACATTTTAAAAACAGCTTAAAATGGGACAACAGAATGTTAATTGGAACTCCTCTACCAAATCAGGACGGGATATGCATAATCTTCCATTGAAAGAAGCATCCATTGCAAGAAGCATAACACAGAACATATTATTAAACGATGACCATGAAAAGTGAGCACAAGTAATATATATATATATATAATAGTGTTTTTAATTTAATCATTTTCACTTCTCGTGAGAGATCAAGTTTTATTTGTTCTTGGAACCATTTATTTGTTCTTTTGGCAATCCATAGAATCCATAGAACTCTTCTCCTTTCAAATGAGTTGATATTTTTCTCTTTTCAGTTTTTTTCACTGCACACCTTTAATAAAATTATTTAACAATTTCTATGTATTCACCACACACTTCAAAGCACTTTAAATCATCTGTGGACATTATTTTTTTCTTTTCTTAATTTTCATCTATAACCCTGCCTTTGCACTTCGTTACATTTCAATAGCAGTTGTTCCAAGCCTTTGCTGTTTTTTGCTTGTAATATGGTATCATTTGCATATTTTAAATTCTTGATATTCCTTCTCCCAGTTTTCACTTCCACTTCCTTTCACTTGCTTCCTCTGTGTTTAGCCACTGTTCAAATAGTATGTATAAATTAAACAGAATGACAAAATACAGGCTTCTTTGACCCCACTGCCAATAGGAAACATTCTGCTTCTTTATATTTGGTACTTTGAGTGGCCTCTTGCCTAATGTAAAGATTATACATCAAGAACATCAGACGTTATGGCACCCACTTTTCTTTTAGAGAAAACCATGGTGTTTCAGGATCTACCCAATCAAAAGCTTCTCTATCCTTTATAAGGCACAGGTTTTCTTCTGAAATTCTATGGTTTGCTCCTTTATCCTTTTCTGAACCCTGCCTGAATGTCTGGCATTTCTTATATCATAAACTGGAAAAGTCTTCATTGTAAAATCTTGAGCATGACTTTGCTTGCACAGGAGATCAGTGCAATAGTCAGATGTTTACTACTTCCCTGGTCTGAGTATACTAAACATTTCTAGTCTGTGGGACGTTTTTAACTCCCATATTTGTTGGTAAATTTTAGTCACAACTTGGATCGATTCCATCTCTATAGTTAAAACTGTTGTATTGGTATGCCATCTGTTCCTGGTGATTTATCTCTCCCGAGTGCTTTGAGGGTCTTTTTCACTTCACTTTCCAAAATTGTAGGTTCATCTTCAAAAGGTTCCTCCTTGAAAAAATATCATCCTTTTGTCTTTTCTTTATACTTCATTGTAATCCTTTTGTTTCTTTCATATGCTTTTATATAGATTTTATATAGTTACTGTATATAGTTCCTTATTAAAGTTAAATAATTATTTTTAATGTTTTTCCTTTGTGATGATGGCCTTCTATTCTGTGACTCATTGGAGAGTGATGGTTTGGAACAAAGCGGCAATTACATGGACATTTTGAAAGTAACCACTAAATTTTGCCCTCACATCACTGAGCATACAAATTATGGAAAAGGTCATCAATTATATCTATCTAATACTATTTCAAATGAATTACTTTCACTTTTGCTGATGAGAATTATTATGTAAGGTGGGTTTTTCCTCCGTCAGTGTCTGTTGATTCCATATCCATGTGTCATAAGTAGGTCAGTGTGCTATCATAATGTCATCTTGCATCATGTGCTTTGTTGCTAACCAGCTAAATGTGCCAACATTTTCATTTGAATCAATAACCACAAGGAGAGATATTTTCAGTGTACATGATTATCAAATAAAAATGATATATTCATCCATATCTCCTGCATTGGAGTCCACTGTGGATCAGGTGCATCTCACAGCTTTATCCATCTTAAACAGTGAGGGCTGTATCCAGTTTTTGTGCATGTCCTCACATAACAGTGGAAATCAGCATTAATGAGGTGGTGGTGGTGGTGGTGGCAACACGTGATATGAGTCAGCAATAGAGCAGGGTAAAAGTTTAATCAAAACTGTTTTCAATCTACAATGTGTGGTGTTTACAACTGCTTTTTATATTGTGTAGCTGATATTTTGGAATTACACATGTTATATATAACTCCACTAGCTGATTTATGAGATTTTTAAATTTAGAAGGATAATGTAGACAGTTTAGTTGACAATTGTTTATTGTTTATAGGTTCCATGTACAGTACAACCCTCGTATTCACAAGTAAGGTAACCATGGTTTCACTTTCCTATGTTCGGAACCAAAAGGTCTCTCTAGGCATCATGGCTGAGTTAGGATTTTAAACTTGGTTCATCCTAACTCTAATAATTATACGTTGTCTTTCTCAATACACTGTATATTACGTGTGTGTGCGCGTGCATGTACCCACATGTGTGCATGTAAAAATCATGCAATACTACACAGGTCCAATCCCTAAAGTTGGACAATTATAAAAGTTAGATGTAATTGAACAATATTCTTTATCTAGGCTGGAGACAACATGTAAAAAGGTAGCACAGCTAGGGCAGAGATGTGGAAAGAGGAAATGTACATAAGAAGAGCTCTGCTAGACCACAGTCAACATTTGTCTAGTTTTCCATTCTACATCCTACCAGTCAACCACATAATTTCTGGAACAGAAGTAGCAGAACTGAGAGGAAGCAATCTTCCCTCCATGAACTAGTTTATCATGGTTCTGTACAGCAGTGGTGAATCTGGACTTGGAAATTTTTTGTGAAAAATTTCATAGCCTATGCAGTGCTGATACTATTGGGAATGGCTGGTCTTGTGAGTTTTAGCAGATCTAGCCATTCTAACTAAGTAGCACAAGTTTGGAATTGACATGTTACTTGATATTCTGATTTCCCACAGCATTTGTACAAAAATGTTTATATTTTACATGTGCATTTCCTTTCCCTCTGTCTCATATATCAAAGAAAACAGACATGACAGTAAGTGCTACCTTCCAGTATTTCTGGTTTGTAGTTGATGCTGATGATATTGGTGACATCAGTGAAGATTTCCAGCCTTCCCTTCATGGGTTGTCCGTGGGCAGTGCTGACAGTTGTAAGTAGTCATTATAGATCTCTTAGAAAATGAAAAATGAACCTATTCTTGAAATTATCAGTTGATCATGCTTATCAATATCATTGACACATATGGTACGCTGTCTTTATATACATTGCAAGTCATGACTTCCCACTAAATCCTCTGTTCCTGCTGAACATGTAGTTGAGATAATGTTTATTGTTTAATATCTTTACTTACATTTAAAAATCACTGGGAAACACACAGTTCATAAATGACTTGATTAACTATTATCCAAATTTGAATTTAAAGCAACTTTATTTTCCCTGAAATTTGAAATAAACATATTTACATCCGTTGGCTCAGATTACAATTACTTAACAAAATGAAGAATTACATGGTGGCATTTTTTTTTACTGTTTGTATTGTTTAAAACTGTTCAGTAAATCAGAAAATCCTGTATGGATTTTGTTTGGTTCCCCCCCCCCCCAAATAGCGCACAGTTTAACCTGGCTGCAGTTAGTTGAAATTCACTGCATTTATCAGTCATCTCGAGAGTTTGGGGGAATAATAGCAAGGTTTTGCCCACAGAGGCAGGTGGTGGTGGCAGCAGCAAATGGAGAGTTTCCTACATGAACTGTTGAATATTTGCTTTATTAGCATGGATCTATAATATACGGTAGTTCTTGATTGAAAGTGAGCTCTTTCAAAACCAGTCTTGATATATTTCTTTCAGGAAAATCTTTTTGGCTGCTTGGAGAATGAAAGAGCAACATTATGTCAGTCTGTATCTCCAAAGTCTCAAGGAAAGCTCTGCCCCAGCAGACTTGTGCTATAATATGTGAAATTGAGACACCAGGAACTGACCTGGTTTCCAAGTTCCGAGCAAATGCCTCCTTCTTAACTGGCTTTACTAATACAGGCATAGTTCACTTTAAAAGCCAGTGACAGTGAAGTGCCTTTTTAAAAAAGGTTTTTTTTATACTTGTCTAGCCCTCTTTACATCCTCTGTCAAACTGGTTTTTGTTTTCTTTAGCATTGGGAGGATTGAGAAAAAAGGCTGGAGAGGCAGAGTTTCACTGCTTGATCTCCAAGTGCTTGGATTGCAGCAATTTGTCTTCAGTAAACAATGCAACAAACAAAGCTTGAACTGGGAAAGAGCGGCATTATACCCTGGCCAATCCTACTGTAGCTGTACAACAGGCAAGATAAACAGCATCTGTCTCCATAATCCCTTGCTGAACATGCAAGAACACACAAACAAAGAGAGGGGGGGCAGATAATCCTGCTTCAGAAGTTACCCCCCCCAGCATAATTTAAAAACAACAACAACCCATAGATCTATAAGTTTGGCCATCAAATTTAAATGATAAGAATAGTGGACACTGGTGAAAGAAAAAGTCACCCCTAGATGCTTTTTGATTGAAGCATTCAGATGACCTCTAGAAGGTTCAAACTGGTTTTATATAGTTTTTTGTTTACTTTTCTGAGGCTCATATGATCTGATTGTTTCATTTCAAATGTGCAAATTGTTTATTTTAAATAAAAGGTTGCTAAAATATATTCAACTGTTCTTTTTTTGTGTGTGATGTGGCAATGTATCCCTATTCTTTTCAAATTATTTTTACCTCTGGTACCAATTTTTCTGTTAAAGAAGTAATGCAAGAACACATCTAGTTAGTTAATAGTTTACCAGTAGTGGTTTATTTATTTGATTTTTTATGGTGCAGCAAAATAGCATACAACTGATGTGCTGGTTAGGAGTATTGATTATGCTATCTGCATACTTATGAGGTTTCCTTCCCATCCTAGTTTATATGTAATTGTAACTGGGTATAGATATTTCTAGTAATAATATATTTATTGTGAATTATCTCATCTGTAATGAAGATTATTTTGGGGGCAGCCTGGTCTTAATTGTATGTGCCTGTGCCTTCAATTAACCTGTTGACTTATGGTAAATTTCATAGGGTTCTCTTAGGCAAGGAGTACTCAGAGGGGTTTTGCCAGTTCCTTGCTCTGAAATATAGCCTACAGCATCTGGGATCCCCATCTGAGTACTAACTAAGGCTGACCCTGCTCTGCTTCCAAGATCAGATGGGACCTGCTGTCTTTGGGGTATTTAGGCCCATTAGCTTTATAAAGATCCTGCTCTTGGCAGAAATGAAAGCAACTAGAACTGTGAAATCAGCCATTTCTCCAAGCCCAGGCAAAAGGATGTTTGATATGTCTCATATACTGCATACCTTCTCTGACATCTAATTATTTATAAAATGTTAGAGATGGAGGAAAGGTACTTGTAATCATAACTTTTTTAGGCCACAACTCCCAGAATCTCTCACCAGCCACTCGTTCCCCCGTTACACTTCCATGCTCTGAAAATGTTATGGAAAGTAAAATTTCAACTGGAAAGTAAAATTTTAAAAGAGGTCATGATGCAGAAAATATGAAGCAATATGTTTTGCAATGATTTCAACAGATGCTTGATCAATAATTATGAAAATGTGCAGTGCTTAGAATGTAGATCCTGAATTCGAGTGTTGTCAGAATCCCTCGTGTGTGTGTGTGTGTGTGTGTTGTCAAGTCAACCTCAACTCATGGCTGCCCCATGAATGAGACATCTCCAAGAATCACTGTCCACCATTGCTTTGCTCAGGTCTTGTAGACTCAGGACTGTGGCCTCTTTGATTGAGTCTAACCATCTGGTACAAGGTCTTCTTGTCTTTCTGCTGCCCTCTCTCTTTTCTAGCATCAATGTTTTTTCCAATGATTCATGCCTTCTCATGTTGTGACTAAAGCCTCAATTTACTCATTCTGGCTTCCAAGGAGAGTGTAGGCTTGATCTGTTCTAAAATGTATTTATTTGTGCCTGGACAGTAGGCATCTTGTACCCAATCCGGGCTTCTCTCACACCTTTAAAAGAATTGGTGTGCAATAAAATCCACCGATTTATGTTTACATCCCGCACCTAGCATGAAAGGAAGGGTGGTGTGATAATGTCCCTAGTCGTCTTCTGATTTCTTGACTGTGATCACCATTCCGATCAATATCTGATCCAAGGTATGGGAGTTGTTTGATTATTTCCATTTCCTTGTTATCTAGGATGAATTCTTATACATCTTCTGTGACCATTATTTTTGTTTTCTTTATAATCAAATCATTAAGCCTACTTTGACATCCTCTTTCACCTTCTTCAGCAATTGCTCCAGGTCTTTTTTTGTTTGTTTGTTTCTGCTAGTAGTATTGCGTCATCTGCATATCTTAGGTTGTTAATGTTTCTTCCCCCAATCTTAACTCCTCCTGCTTCTGACTCTAGGCCTGATCTGCATATGGAGTTTTCTGCATATAGGTTGAATAAATAGAGTGATAGCACACATCCTTCTCTGACCTCTTTGCTGAGTGGGAACCAGTCTGTTTCTCTCTATTCAGTTCTGAAAGCAGCCTCTTGTCCTGAGTATGGGTTATGCATCAAGACAATAAATATAGTGGCACTCCCATGTTATATGTATACATAGATATTCCTCCATTTCTCATGCTTCAGGACTATATTGATTGTGAGAAGAATTGTCCATAAAAACACTATTCTCTTTCTTCTTAACAAAGGCAAGTTAGATGGTCAAAATCCAAATGTAAAAGAATAATGATCAGCCAACTAGTCTAGCAGACTAGTGTGCATGCTCTTTCTCTACAATATTGACTGAAAAGGCTGAGAATCTTTGATGGTGAACTGTGCTCCAGCACTGAAGAAGCATGTCAGTGATTGCCTCTCCAGATGATATGGCAGGATAATAGGCTTTCTGTTGTTCTGATGAAAATATTTTGACATCTGAAATTCAGAAGCTTGTCTGAACTCTGTGTGATGGAACAGAGGTTTCATAGGACTGCAAATGCCAAAGCACTGCAGAAATCCCCTTATGTTCCTGTGTAGCATTGGGTGGCCTTTAAAAAAGCTTCACCTAGTTAAGGATATTTACCTCTCTTGTGTGACCTTCTGAAAGATGATTACACTGCAATGATCCATGATCCATCAGGGGGTCTAACATGATCTGCCTGTGATGACAAGCCAGTAAAATGATTAGAAATCCTCTATCTCAACAGCCATATGGTGGGTGATATGAAAGCACTTAAAAAAAAATCAACTATTTCCTAGAGATGCTCTTCTCTCAGTGTTCATCTTTAATCTTTGACCTGATCTTCAAGGAGGGATCATTCTGGCTGTCTTCCTAAGAGATGTTTTTGAGTCATAAGGTGCTTGCAATCAATCAAATATTTACACAAAAGGGTTTGCATTTAGCTTACAGATGTGGATATATCTGACATATGAAGAAAGTTACAAGACCTTTTGCACATGCATAGTTGTGACCATAACATTGCATCAAATAGAGCAGTGTCTTGGATTTCTAGGATCAGAGTGCAATCAGTATCATTAATCAAATATATGTTTTTCCTTTCCTGCGTGTTTTTGAAGACACACACAGAGGGAAGGAAAAAACATGATTCCTCTCCCCTGCAACATTCTTATTCAGTATACACTTACACTTAAACACATATGACCTGCATGATAAATATCAAAGAATTGTAATGGCTGATCTGATGGTAACCTTACTGTCATGATTTACATATAATCATTTGTTGAGTTGGTCATCTAGTATGTTATTGCTAGATAGCCTTGGAAGAAAATACATTTTAATGAAATACACAGTTTGAAGGGGGAGGGGGTATATGACCTTCTGTTTATTTTTATGTTTATCTTGCCTTGTATTCCAATAGCACTATTTCAGAACTATCCATGACACTCTTGTCTGGTAATTAAAAGAGATTTCATGTTCCCAATCTGTCTGTTTCATTTTCATTGTGTTAACATGAAACATTACCTTGCTCCAAGGCCTAGATATTGATTATTTCCAACTGTACATCTGTTGATATTGTTTTCACTAAAGAATAGACAAATGTATTTACCGTAACACAAAGAAAGCGGTAGGGATCCTACTTTCATAGCCAAGAGACCTGTTTTAAAAAGAGATGTGCAGGGGATTAGTTATGATCAGCCCTCCATATTCACAGATTCTGCATGCACAGATTCAGCCATCCACTGCTTGAAATTTTTCAAGAACAACAAATCCAAAACATAAACCTTGATTTTTCCATTTTATATAAGGGACACTATTTTACTATGGCACTGTATATAATAAGACTTAGGCATCCACAAATTTTGGCATCACAGAGGTCCTGAAACCAAACCCCAGTGGATACCAAGAGCCCGCTGTATTATCAAATTGTTTCTCAATTTCTCTTTTTGAATCAATAATTACCAAGTCAATTCCAAATTGTCATTCTGTGAAGTGGAAGTTATTTCTTTGGGAGATAAACCCCCCCAAAGAAAAACTTTGCAAAAGGAAGCAAGGTTTGTATGACTGTATTTTTTTTAACAACTGAAAGATAATCTGCAGGTAGAGGAGTTGAGATGGCTATTTTGCTAGCTGTTAAAGAGTTGATAACACATTAAATGGACTCCAATTGCTTTAATTTTTCAGTGCTTTTACAAGCACAAACCCTTTCTTATTGAGAAGGTCAATAGGCACAATTTGAAGTATTGTAAATCACAAGCTCACTATGCCTGTAATACCTAATGTGACCCCTTTCACAGAACTTAAAAATTATAAAGCCCAGCACATGCTGTATATCAAACAAATAAATCAGGGGCTATAAATATAGGCTTTCCTTTAGCACTAGACAGTATAACTCACTCACATTTCCCATGTCTGAAATTGTTTTTCGGCTTTTCAGGCAAGTCCCTTTTTTGTATTCAGAAAGCAGGATGCCTCCATTTAATCTTTTTTAAAAAAACACTTAATAGAACTAAAGTCACTTGAAAGCTGCTTCTTTGCAAGAAAATGACCCCACTTTAGGCCTTAATGAGAACAAAACATGAGAGAAATGGAACAATTACATAACAGTCTTCCTTAATATTTTATTTTTAATGTTGCCATTTAAAATAGTGGTTACTTTTGAAGAGAAAAGAGGTGAGAAGAATGAAAATGCTAGGGTGACATTAATTTTCTATTCCAGTGTCTGTAGTATAATATTTTATGTGTTACATTTATAAGAGATCTTTTTTTTTTTGTATGCAGACTCCGAGCAATACATTCTTTTATGTGGATTGGTACAGGGAATTAAACTCTCCCACTCTGCTATTTGTTTGCACCAGCAACTGCCACTTATATTGTAAATCCCCTGTTAGAGTATTCAGAGTAAACTTCATACTTGGTTGAACAAATAGGGACAATTTAAGAGCTTGCTAACATTTAAAAACAAACAAACAAACAAACACTTGGACTTAATCCAAGGCCACACTGTTTAGTGCTTTCTTGTGGTGGAAAACCTGAGAGTTTACCATCTTTTTTAAAAAAAAAATGGTAATAATATTTTCACCCAAAAACACTTTTACCTTCTCTCTCTACCAAGGTTCCTTCTCTCAAAGTGGAGAATGAGATAATAAAGTTTTTGTACTGCCAGTTTAGTTTGTAGAATGCATTGTTAGACCAAGTAAAATTTTAATCTGAAGACTTTAGGTATATAAAACATCTCTTGTGTGATACAGGACTAAATCCTTTTAAACCCTTAAATTAAACCTTTGCTACCTCCTAAGGAAATGGACTTTTGCATCACAGGATAGGGGAACACTTGAACTTGAGATGTCTGATCTTTGCAAACTTTGGGGCTGTACAGACAACCCGTAAGAGGCAGCTGTATGCTGCCTCTGGAAGTGCTGGGGTGGAGACATGGCAACCGCATGGCCTGCTCCAACATGTTGCAAAAGAACTCACAAATGGCAGGTTCTTTTTCTGCCCTGGAAAGGGCGTCATAGGCACCATGGTGTGGTGTTATGATGTCCTTTGGCGCTGCATCGTGTAGATGCAGTGCCAGAGTGGCACCATCATGGTGCACGCCATGTAAATGGGCACACGCCAAAATGGCGCCATGGAGACGGGGCCATGGCATCAAGCATGCGGACACTATACCGTGACTCTGCCCACAGGCTGGTGCTTTTCACCGGTCTGTACAGGGCCTCACAGTGGTTGGTGGACTCATTTGATTTGTCCTACTCAGTAGCTAGAGGTCCATAAGCTGCCCTCTCCAGCTTTACAAGTAACGAGGGAGAGCTGAAACAAGCATACTACCTCTGTCCTCTTGTCAAAAGCCAACTGCGTTGGGTAGGGAGCCTCTTCTCTCCATGGAGGTTTTCTGCATGATTTTGAATTCTGGGAAAGTGTCCAGAAACAGAGGAGATTCCTTGCTGCAGATAATCACTCTCTGGAGCCCTATTTACTTGCTTAAAAAGCATTCTAGATCAACACACAAATAGGTGCGCATACTAGCCCGAAACCTCTCATTTCTACTTGTGTCACTCTCCTTGTGTGAACAGCAATGACTCTGAACAGGACAGCTTCATGACCAGGAACTCTTAAAAAAAGAAAGATAAAGAAAAAGAAAGTTTCCCATTTGCATGGAGAGAGTCCAAAAGTAGGGGAAGTTCTTCTGTTCAGACTTGTTTCTACATAAGGAGAGTGAGAGAAAAAAGCAACAGAGAAAGGTGTGACTAGCATGCTCCTCTCTTTGCAGGACAATTCAGTAAGTTTCCAAAACGAATGAATAAAGCTTAAGTGTGCAGGGGAGCCAAAGAGAGAAACTGAGGTGGGTGGGAAGGTGAGGTGTAACTAAACTAGTGTACCTGTCCCTGCTCCCCTGTCTTATGCTAAGAGACAACATCCTTTAATAATAACTCTAGAGGACTACTGTGTAAAGTCCTCCTTTAAGGGAACAGTTGCATCTTGGATGTAAACAGTCTAGGAAGCAGATGTTGGAAGTTTAACCCTGGGTAGGAGGCAGACTAGGAAAAAGTGAGAGCTGTGTATCTGATATTTTCCCAAATGTTAATGATATGTAACAGTTGGTAAATAAGCGAGAGATAACAATAAACCAAAGATTCTGGCACCTCTGAAAAAAAATGTCACACCAGACACAGTATTCAGCTATACCATAATACTGTTTTAAGCGCTTCTGAACAACACCCAGCACACCAAAATGTACTTTATTCTCCCAGTTCACAGGACAAGCTCATAATATGTTTTATGATGCTAGTTTATCTGATACTGAGAAGTACAGAAATTTTGCAGCTATTTCATGTGACACTATTTCCTGTAATAAAAGAAAATACAAAACTGATCTACCAGACCTCATCTTTGGGATACTGACTTAATCATGCTTCGTTCCTGTCACTTCCATTCTGTTGTGATATAATAGTGTAATACAAACTTCTTTTGTTATTTTATGTTTGGGTATCATGAAACAAAGAACACCAGTCCCAGTAATACTTCTTTCTTTGATCTTCCAAGCTTCCTCTAGTCCCATTTTCAGATTACTTTTACTTCCCCCCCCCCCGAAAGAAAAAACTTTATCTATGCTATGTTATAATATTTAACTGTTGCTATGATGATTGTTTCACTCTTTTCTTTTTTTAGTGACTGGACTTGGAAAAACAAATGTTACAGGCAGGATAAAATTGTCTAAAACAAATGTAAATATCTGCATTCATCCATCACATTTGTATATAGCTATCTGGCAGAGAGCTCAGAGCAACATCTGTGTGTATTGTCTCATTTTATTGCCACAATATTTGAATTACCCAAGGTCATCCATAATCCTCATGACTGAGTATGAACTGAAACTTTGCTGCTCTAATTCATGTGTACCAGACTCACATGGACAGCATTTTCAGGAAGGAGCTAAATTTGAGAGACTCAGTGAGGAGGAGACTGAGGCTAGGCAGAAATGAGTAAGAAACACTTGTCTCTTTCTTTGGAGGTTTTTAAACAGAGGCTGGATGGCCATCTGTCAAGGGTGCTTTGATTGTGAGTTCCTGCATGGCGGGGGTTGGACTGCATGGCCCTTGAGGTCTCTTCCAACTCTAGGATTCTATGACTTCCTGTTTCAATTGAGGCTTATTTGAACAACAACAACAACAACAAATCACTGATATCTGGTAAGTTTGTGTATGTCTGATCATTTTTTGAGCAAGCCTCTACTCAGACCTGACATGCTTGTTAGTCATAACCTCTGTTTTCTGCTTTCCATTTCATTCCTGATTATCAGTTTGTCCATTTGCCCCTTGTTCATCTCAGCCTGCTCCTCAGCAACTTTGACAAGCTGTGTGAAAGAAGAAGAAACTGGAAATATCCACTAAACCTTCTTTTTACAGGATAGATGAGCAAAAAGGGGGCATCTGCACTGTTTTTTCTCTCTTCCGCCTCAAACACATGCACACCAATGTGCCACCAGCAGCCACCAATCGCCCCGCTCCTCCTGTCCACCTGCCAGCTCATTTGAGGCTGTGTGCAACCAGCAGTGCAACCACCCACTCAATTGCACAATCAATTGGCTGCCCATATGGTACATCAGTGCACCCAGTGACACATTAGTACAGCATGATCATGGAGCCCCTTGCTGAATATGCCCCCTTTCCCCATGGCCTTTATTGAGCTGGTCATGTTATGATTAAAGCCATTGTATTGTTGGTGATACCCCATGTTGGTTGTCATTTCACGTCACAGTGTGATGCGTCATGGCCAGCCAAGAGCAGGACTCGGAGGACGAGGATGAGGCTGTGGCTCCTCAAGTGTAAGAGGAGATGGAGGCTATACCAGGTCCTAATCCTACCCTGCCAGACCCCAGCCCTGATTTCCCGGCCCCAGGGGTTGAAGCTCAGCCAGGTCCTAGCTCTGTGGGGATCCCTCCTGAGGCTCAGCAGCCTAGTGGTGACTCTGGGGAAGAACCAAGACTGGAGGTTCCTTCCTTTAGGCAGCGAAGAGCTGAGAGTTCCTGCGTGCGTCAATCCAGAAGGCTTGCAAAGAGGCAAGCTGCTGATAAGCCACTGCTGGCACAAGTGAGGACATCTTGCATTTAAGCAGCTGGGAAACGCTGATCCTTTGCCAGCAATTGTTGCAGTATCCTTCTTGGTGATTGCTGTCAGCTCTGGCTTCTTGTTTCCTTGAACCCTTGTTTGTCTTGGACCTATGACTTTGGAACGAACTGGACTCTTGCTACCTCCTGGCTGCCCTGACCTTGGACCGAACTGACTTCCGTGAACTCTGATATCCTGACCTTGTCGTTGTTTGTGGCTTGCTTCTCTCGGACTAACAGAAAGGTCTGTAGACTGTCTCCCAGCTCCTTTCTTGCTGAGCCATGGTTATTAGCGTTGGTGTGTGTGTGTGTGTGCTGGCCACAGTCCATGACATGATGGTTCAGTGGCAGGGATTATTTTGCTCTGGTGTTTTCAGCCCCAGAACCCTGTTTTGTCCTGGATTCCTCCCATATTGGCTATGTGCATCATTTAAACAGGTAGGTTTAAACCACATTGTATTGCACATGCAAACAGCCCCAAAGTCTCAGCATTTGTGAAAGATTTTATTCCTCAAAAAGCCCGGCACATTTTGACCTGGAAATATTTATATGGCCTTTTTCAGCTGCTGTTAAAAGAAGTAGGGTGGCAGGAAGAGAATACATAAGTAATAAACCATGTATTACATATTATATATGTAATAAAACATGGAATTGAAGAACCATACTGTATATCAGCATTTATATCAAATTAAGAGACATGATATTATGCTAACACACACAGGTATATAACACAATACTTGCAAAACAATTAAAAATGTTTTGACTATCATCCTGCAGGGAATTAAAAGGAGGCATTTCCAAAGATTATGCCTGGCAAGAAATAGCCCCAAACTTACTTGTGATGCCAGTTTTACAGTCCACAACAGAAAGGGGGAAGTAGTATTTTGGCACCCTTTTCTTTCCAATATTGGTTTCGCAACTCAGAAGAGCGACTGGCTCAGAAGGCCAGCCATGCGGCAATTTATGTCACACTGACAGACCTGACTGAAACCCTCCAATAGAAGTCCCCAATCAGGTCTGCCCCACTTGCAGCGAATCAGGAGTGAGTAGGCAGCTTGCCACTGATTGGCCACAATCAGCAAGCCCCGGCCAGCAGAGCAGCCTGCTGGGAAGAAAGAGGGATCTGGCTGCACTGTGCTCCTGCCCTGGACTGCAAAAAAGCTGTGGGTGCAATTTGGCCAGCCCTCCCTATCTCACTTATGGACTCTAGAATTGATAGTCCTCAAAGGATTACACACAAACACAGGTTAGGTCATCCTAACCTGTCACAGCTTTGATTGGCATAATGTCATTGGATCCAGTCTGAGGGCAGATGAGGCCTGTGTACCGGGGTGGTGACAGCTTGGCAGCATGATAACTTGGCAGCAGAGTAGAAGTTTAGGGAATGTGTGGAAACCTGAACTCTAAAGTACATGTCTGAGCTCCAAGGGGCCCATTCACACTACGCAGTTATAATGATATTATTCTACTGATCACAGAACAGCAATAACAGCTGAAGACTTTCGCAGGCTGGGTGGCCAAACATTACAAAGTCTCATCCTGACCATAAACTGGAGGGAGAATTCAACCCCATTAGAAACAGGTTGAAATGCTACCTGCTGCCACCACCATTCTCTTTAATTGAATGTAACTATCTGATACTATTAAAGAGTAAAATAGTTAAACCCAATAGATATGCTGGAGAATGCAACAGGAATTACCTTTGAGTAAACATGCATAGAATTAAGATCTAAGTTTAGGGTTTTTTTTAAGTTTACAGGCTGTTAGATTTCTTATATTTTATTGGATATAGAACTTGTCATACTCCAAGTAGATCAAGTGCAAACAACAGAATTTAAGTTATTTGTTTCAGTGGCTCTCCTCACAACACAACTCAGTTTGGATCCAACCCACTAGTAATTTAACTTGCCCAAAGCATTTTATTGTCTGTAACTAGCATCTCTCTTTGCTGTGGCCTTCAGTGAAGCATTCATTTATACATAAAATTTTCCCAAGGATCATGTCTTTATTATAACAATATATTAAGCATTACCGATCATACAATATCATTGAATTGTTTGTGAATAATAACCTCACAGTATTCCATTTATATTGTCAGCGTATATAAATATGAAGGTCTGAGTGTTTTCTTTTTCAGAATATAAAGGAGAGTGTTTCCCTTTATGAAATCTATCTATGCAAAAATGCAATAAAGATGAATACTCTTTTCTCTCAAACATTTTCAATTTTCAATTTCATATTGGACATATATTGAATACCAGTGTCACATCATCTGTAAGGTGACTGCATAAAGGTCACAGAAGTAGCCATTATTTCCAGCTGCTTTGTTTGGTTTTTAAAAATACTTTCTACGGATATGAAATTTTATAAGCTGAATATTCTTTCAAACTATCATTTCTGAGCCCATTGCTTTTGAGTGACATTTGCGGGATAGAAAATATAACTGTCCCTACCCTGGAGAGAGCATAGAAAAATAACAAGGTATTTGTGCTGGAAAAGGAAACCGCTCTGACCCACACAGTAAGATTAATTAGCTAATTATGTCATTTCCAAACATACTTCACTGACCTGCCCTCATTTCACACTAACTAAAAGAATGGTAAATGTTAGAAGAATTTTGTTTCTTAAGAAATGTATTGATTGACTACAATTGTCTTTAGGGACATTCCAACAAGTTTAATCAAAGTGACAGATCTCCTGACAATGTCGAATGTCACATATACTTTTCTAGGACAATGATCAAATAGTAATTTAATTTTTTTAAGGGCTCAGTGCAAGAGTCATATGTGAGCCTGATAAAAATGTCTTATGACTATTTCAAAAAGCCTTGAGACACTATTTCCGTTTCTTGTAATAGTGATCTGTTAAGTTTGCAGTCAAAAATGGGTTCAGTGAGAAATGAGAGATAAATATAATCACGATGAGAGAGGCCAGAGGTTTGCAACAATATGAAATATTGTATTGTTTTTAAAATGGGATCCTGACAGAACAACCTAATGAGAACTAATATGCACTGCAGAAATAATGCAAATTGACACCACGTTAACTACCATGGCTCAGTGTTATGGAATCCTGGGATTTACAGTTTGTTGTGGTACCAGAGCTGTCTGACAAGCTAAATGTCTCACAAAACCCCCAGAATTCCATAGCATTGAGCCATGGCAGTTAAAGTGGTGTCAAACTGCATTATTCCTGCAGTGAAGATTAGCCCTCGGTTTAACCATAGCCAGGCAATGTTGTAGCTGAGGAAAGAGGGGATTGTAGAGGTACCATTAGAGTTTTTATATATCCACACCAGGCTATGAGATTCAGAGCCTGGAGCTCTCTTCAGGGTGACAGGGAGGGATCAGGGCAAGAGTGCTCTTTTAAAACTCATGTGCATGCATATTGTTCTCATTTGTCTGGATTTATTTTTATTTGAGTGGCATATTCTGGGCACCTCTGGTTGATGCTTTATGTACCATGCTTAATGACATCACCAGTGACATCACAAAAAGTTGCTCCTAGGTCTCAAAGACTGGAAAAGAGATCTCAGGGACTGGAATAATCCTGACCTGGCAACTCTAAGGACCATGATAGTTACTACTTTTATTTCAGCCTTTTTTACCTGGAAAGGAGTAGGGAGGTAGCAATTTCTAAGTAAAGGAAAATACTTCATAACATTGTTTAAAGTTGGTTGCAACATGAAGAGATTTATTAAAATTGTTTCTGACCATTTTGCACCAGGATGGCCACATCCAATAGGGAGCCCATCACAACTTCTGTCTTTGACGTGGGGAGGGGGTGTATTTCTTTGCACTTAAACTAAATGTAGCATTTCTCTGTTGATCAGTAATTCTTTGTGAATTCTTCACAGATTGCTTTGAATGCTGATGCCCTTAACAAATAGGTGCCATTAACATGTTTGTTTTACTTTAGTCTCTGCATTACAGAGCTCCAGGAAATTACTATGGAATTTCAGCAGATCAAGGGGAAGGAGGGGTACTGCTGATACAATCTCTACAGCAGGGGTAGGCAACCTGCGGCCCGCGGGCCGGATGCGGCCCGGCAAGGCCTTGGGACCGGCCCCAGCCCGGTCCTGCCACCAATTGCCACCGGGGCCTTTGGGGGGCAATTGTCTATAGCAGCCTCAGAAACATGCATTTATATTAACATTTTTTAAAAAATCAGCAATTTTTTTCGCATGTCCTCCATTTTTTTTTAAAAAAAGTGTCTTCCATCTGAAAATTTTGTCCTACATTTGTCCTGGTTTATTTATATATTTAATTTTTTTTAAAAAAATTATTTATTTATTTTTTGGCTTCGGCCCCCCAGTTGTCTGAGGGACAGCAACCCGGCCCCCGGCTCAAAAAGGTTGCCTACCCCTGCTCTACAGTTACACAGCTCCCCAGCTAGTGATGGCTGGGATATTCTGGGAGTTGTAGTCCAAAAATTTAACTTCTCCAGGCTCTAGAGAAAGCCTCTGTAGGCAGATTTTCTCTGGGGCTTTGTGGATTCACAAGGCGGCAGAGGCCTGGAGTCCCCACTGCATATTTAATTACACATATGAAATGAATGAAGGAGACTAGTTCATTTCTGAGCAACTTGAAGTTCATTATCTCCAATATAGATCCTTGGAAATTACACTTAATGGTTTAGGTTGTCTGTATTTGTAAATAAGGACACTGACCTTTAAAGGTTAGTAGGAACTTCCAATGCAAACAGTATTAAAGGTGCTAGTTTTAGATAACAACATCAATTACATCATTCTCTCCAGTACTTAGGATTGTTGGTGTTCATTTTTTCAGAGAATTTTAGGGTGTTACAACATGCCATACATTACATCACCATAGACCAATGTTATGAGTTGGAAACGCATTACACAGATATTTCTGCATGTTAAACTCTGGCTATTACAATCTTCATATCTGTGAATGCAGCAGAAGAAAGTTAACAGTCACTACAGTATCGCATTGTAAAATGGATCCCCCGCTTTAAAATATCTGTAAGTCTGAATTCCACAATGTTGGGGAATGATGTTTGGCTAAGGGTCGTAATTCTAATTTTTGAGAAGTTTTGGATGTTACCATTCCAGTAGCGAGTGGAACTAAGTAAATGGAGGTGGTCCAAAGCAAAGCAGGAAGAGCCAAATGTGATTCTTTTCAATTTCAATGTTTTTCACCAAATATGTGAACTGTCTGGCCTGCAAAGCACAACTCACTTCCATGCCACAGTTTCATGACCTGCAAAGCACAACCTCTAGGAATTTGCCACAGTTTCTAGGAGTTTAAATATCCTCTTTTCCCATATCTCTACTCACACATCAAGAAGCTCCTAGACTGGATAGAGAACACCACATGCTGGTGTTTTCCCATCCCTGCTCTAAATGAAATAAATAAGTTAATTCTAATATCTTAGGTTCATGCATGCAAAAAGAGTGGGATGGAATTAGAACTGACCATAAAGCTTTCTAGGTAGTGATGGAACAAGCAGGTTTCCCCCTTACACCACAGACCTAATATAGTTTAATTCTATACATTAGTTAAAATATTCCAGGAGCCTGGAATTATCCTGGCCCCACAGCTGCCACAACCTCACCCCATTAACCTGACCTTCCATTTCCATGCTGCTGCAGCTGTCTGCACGGGTGTCACACTGAGCCACCCATGCCACCTCTGATGCAGGTCACTTGGTTTTTAAGGTAAGAACAAGGTGCTTAGTGATGATCATGTGGCTGGGTACCATAAAGTTCATAAAGCAGTCCCAAACTATTCATCTTCTACCTTAGATGGAGTGCTGCTCCATCCAGGGTAGGTCACTTATCCAGTTCAGAGACTCAAGAACTACCCAAGTTCTGAGACTCAAGAACCCAAGACTCTTCATCTTATTGGTATTTTGCATCCATTTATTGACTTCATCTATACACTGGTCCACAACTTGCACAGTCCCAGCTGACTCCAGTGACCCAGCAGCTAACAATTTATTTATTTTATATCCTACCATTATCCTGAATGGTATCCCAGGTGTCTTCATATACATATTAAAAAGGATGAAGAACAGCATGGGACCCTCTGATATGCCACAGCTTAATACCTATGGGGAGTAAGAGGAATCCTCCAGTGCCATTCTCTGGAATAGCCCCTGTAAATTATACTGCAGCTACCATAACATGGAGAGATTTTTAAAATACACTTGTTCCTGTGGGTACCTTTGTGCACAAGAGCTTGATTGTTTTCACAGAGAAAGAAAGAGGGAGATCACAAGAGAGAAGGAACACATACACACAGTTTTTCCCTCCCAGTTAAAAAAAATCCATGTATAATTATTTAATATGTGTAAATTAAATTAAACACTGAAATATAGTTATCTTATGTAGCACAACAGAAATGGGCAATTTGAAAAGTATGCATCATAAGAAAAGGGTTGAAATTTGCATCTTACAGGTTCCTTGTTTATACAGCTGTGAGCAAAAGGCAGATGTGCAGAGGAAAGCCAATTTCCTCCGAGGAGGAGAAAATATAACACAGTAAACCTTTATCTGCTTTTTATGACTGACTTTCTGGGGAAAAGCAAAGAAATCTTTAAAGATGTAGGCCACATGTCTTCAAGGCACTGAAAGTCATTACCTTCTAGTAGGACCAAGTGTGCTGTAGAACCAGGATTCCTAGTTGTCCCTCATTCTAGAGAAATGTCCCTTATTCCCAGGACACACGATCACCACAGAATATAATGAATGCCCCTTATTTCAAAACTCCTCCAGTTTCATGGCAGCTTATTAAAAATTGTTACTCTTGGGTGGAATTCAGTCTGTCTTCTTTATAAGAAATGTGCTTAGCAGTCTAACCCTTAAAACAATATAGACACAAATACTCTGAGCTACTAGCACTGAATGGTGCAGCATTCATCTACTTTGCTGAAGAAAATTTGCAGTTTTCTGTTGGAAAAAAGAACCCCAAATCTTTGATATTCCAATGTTGAATATGCAAAAACATGTTCACCTGAATGTGTCACCGTAAAATATCTCAGAACTGGCATGTCTCAAAACTTCAGTGAAATGAGCTGGTAGCCATGAGCATTCTTCTCCAACATTTTGAGCAACCATAAAACATCTTTGTTTTGCCAAAATGCATGCTTATCATTGACTGCTTTGAACTATGATATCTTCCAATAAATTACCAAATATACCTTTCTTTTCCTAGTGTTCCTAGCCTAGCCCCAACTTTGCAGTTCCAGGTTCAGTGTTCTCAGGTGAAGAAGGCTAAACTTGATAGAGTTAGCAACTTTTACACACTTATACTTGCTAATTGTTATTCTGTAGACCAGGGCTTTCCACTTTGGGGTGCTCACACCCCTATGGGCTGAGAAATGAAATTTCAGTGAGTGCAACAGAGTGGCTTGTGCCCTTGAGTCACAAGTCACCACTCCTTTTTTTTCCTGAGCGGAATGAAATTTACACACACACACAAAGTCTAGATTCCTACGCCTTTATTCACAAACAACCATAGTTAAAAGTGGACTTGCCACTTCATTTCCATACACAAAGGATTTTGAATTTGAATTGACATTCTCACACACCAATGGCATATATAGATCTGTCCCTGGCTTTCCACTCCACCAAATGCATCTGAGGATGTAGACTGAAGTCTACGAAAGTTCATGCTGCCAATTTCTTTCTTTCAGTTAGTCTCAAAGGGACTACAAGACCTCTGTACCTTGTTATTATTATTACTATATTTAAATGCATCTGAAGAAGTAGACTCAATTCTACAAAAGCCCATGCTGCCAATTTCTTTCTTTCAGTTAGTCTCAAAGGTACTACAAGATCTCTCTGCATACTGATTATACTAACACAGCAATAGCTTTGAATTCTACCACTGTGAATATTGTGGTTAGCAGAGGCAAAACAGACATATCACCTTTGAGACTAGACCCATATTCATTCATTTTATTATTGTATAGATGTCCTGCAGTTTGTAGAAGTTACTTTTTTGGACTGCTACTGCCTGAGTCTCCCAGCTAAGATGACCATTGGCCATGTAGGATGGCAGTTATTATCTAAGAAAGTAATGTTTACAAACTCTGTTGCCCTGCTTCCACTTTGTCATTGTACAATTCATCCACTATTGCTGCTATATTTGCTTTAAACATCTGTTCTGTTGCTCAGACCTAGCCTTTCACCAACAACAGTGATCCCTCTTATTATTTCATTGTGTAAGACAGAATGTCTCTCCAATAAATCACCTAAAATCATAGAGTGCACTTTTCAATATATCTCAAACCTTTTGATACTGCAGTGTATAAATTAAATGCCAGATTTCACCTCAGCTATTCAAGAGTGGGATGAATTGAATGCATTTTATAATGAACATAACTTTCCATTCTCAACTTTGCCCCAAACTTTCATTGGCCAACAGAAGTACTAAAATGTTGCCCTATAGTTGCTCAATGATGCTGACATTTCTACTTTTTCTCACTTGCCATATTTTAATTGAAGCTATAAGGTCAAGTTAACAACAAGATTGAAGCTGGTGCATATTGCATGCACTCAACAGTCTTGGCCTCTCTTGGCCATTTTTTCCCTTTTCTGAACTATGCATGTCAATATATGAACATATTTAGTAAAGTGCCCTTGGGAAATAAAACAACATGTGAAACCCATTTTTTATTTTGCGGCAAACTTCACAATGCTCTTTCTGATTCCATCCTTTCAATAGATACCTAGTTTATCTTATGTGTGAGGAATGGCCTTCTAACCTATGCGTGACAGTTGTTTGGCTTTTATTAAGTGCCTTGTTCACTAGTAGCATTGGAGCATTACTCATATATATGTGTGTGTGCTACTTCAGTAAAGCTATGGAGAATTATTTTTATATTGATAGTACAATTTCTTCCTTTTGCTACATGCCATTTAAACATAGTTTATGTCAGTTTGGCACCTTGCTGGTTTAGTTTTCAAATAGGCTGTGAAATAATATGTAATTCTCCTATCCTTTTTAGATGGATATTCTTTGGGATCTGCAATTCTTGCTTTGAAAATACAGCTTTATTGTACATTGTTGTTTTTTTTTTAAAATCATCCATATAAAACTGGTAAATTTGGAGAAACAATTGATATCTATCTGGTCACTTTGACTCAGTAATATAGTAATCCATTCAGGAAATGAAAAAATAAGAAGAAATGGGGTGGCTTTCATACTAAGGAATTATATAGCTAGAACACTCGTAGAATACAATTCAAAGTCAGACTGTATATTATCAATAAGGCTTCAGGGCAAACCTATAAACATCACAATAATCCAGGTATATGCACTAACCACAAATGCAGATGAAAAGGAAATTGAGAGATTCTATGATGCAGTCCAGGAGGAAATTGACAACATACCATCACAAGATTTCAGACTAACCATTGGATACTTGAATGCTAAAGTTGACAACAAAGAAGAATCAAAAACAGTACGAAGATTTGGATTAGGAACAATAAATAAAGCAGGAGAGTGTCTGATAGATTTCTGTGAGGCCAATAATCTATTCATTGCAAATACTTGCTTCATAAAACTGTATAGGAGACTATATACCTGGACATCAACATATGGTAAACACAAAAACAAGATAGACTACATAATTGGAAGTAGAAGATGGAGAAACTCTATCCTTGTGGCCAAAACCAGACCAGGAGCTGATTGTGGCACAGACCATGATAATAAAAAATAAAAATAATATTATAATAATAAAATAAAAACTGAAGAAGAAAGCAAAAACCATCATTATATCAAAATATGACCTGAATAACATTTCAGATGAATTCAAGGACAATGTAAGAAACAGACTATTTGGTATAATTGACCAGGAACCTGAAGAACTGTGGGCAGAAGTCAAAGACATAATTAATGACGAATGCAAGAAAACACTAACAGTGGCCAAAAAGAAAGATAAGAAACAATGGATGACAGATGAAACACTTCATGAAACATTTTCTTTCATAAAAGAAAGAAGAAAAGCAAAAGCAAAGGGAGATAGGAACAAAGCCAGAAGTATGAACACAACTGCCCAATATCCGACAAGCAGGGATAAGGATAAATACTACAATGAACAATGCAGAGAAATAGAAGACAACAGCAAAAAGGGAAGAATGAAAGACCTCTATGAAGAAATCTGGGAAATTAAAGCCAAGTTCAAATCGAGGGCAGGGATGCTCTATGGAGAAAATAAGAACACATACAGGAACAAGAAGAAATAAAAAGACGCTGGAGGCAATACACAGAAGATGATGCTGAACATGAAGAAAACAAAAATAATGACCACAGAAGAAATATACAAATTCAATCTAGATAACAAGGAAATTGAAATAGTTCAAGAATTCCCATATCTAGGATCAAACATTGACCAGAATGAATACCTCAATCAAGAAATAAGAAGACTAGGATAGGAAAGGGCAGCTATGAAAGAAGAGGAAAAGATACTGAAGAACAAAAACATACAACTGAGCACTAAAGTCAGAATCATCCAGACCATTGTGCAGTCTGCCCTTACCTTATGCAGGGATTCGTTTTGCCTCCCCCAGCCTAAGGCAAAAACGCGTATGCTCAAGCCCCATTACATATAATGGGGCTCATGTTCACTGCGCGGCTATGCATGCACACCATGGGCACACGTGCCATTCTTGCGTTCTCCTGGCGGCTTCCATGTAAGCTGGAAGCTGCCTATAATGAGCCCGCGTATTGCATGGGCTCACTGTATTCCCAATTACTTTGTCCAGATGTGAGAGCTGGACACTGAAGAAAGTAGATAGAAAGAAAATCAACTCTTTCAAAACTTAGTGCTGGTGAAGAATACTTAGAATACCATGGACAGCCAAGAAGACAAACAAATGGGTTCTTGAACAGGTCAGACCAGAGCTCTCCTTGGAAGCAAAGATGATCAAATTGAGACTATCGTAATTTGGCCAAGTAATGAGAAGGCATGGATCACTAGAAAAAACAACAATGCTAGGAAAGGTAGAAGGTAGAAGAAAGAGAGGAAGACCACAAACCACATGGATAGACTCAATCAGGGGGGTTGTGGGCAAGGATTTGCAGAATCTGGGCAAGGCAATGGAAGTTAGGGGTTCTTGGAGACATCTGGTTTTTGGGATAAAGAACAATATTAGTTTACAGTGCAATGCTATGGCTTTCTGTTCAGAAGTAAACCTGTTCCTAGGCATGCCATTGGGAAGTGAAAATTTATGACTTGGATTTGCACTCCCCCCCCCCCAAGAATCTTCCCCTGTTCAGGCATATGGGAGCTTATTCTTATGAGGTAGTAATATATATCCATGAAATCGAAGAGACGGAGGTTCCAGTTAACATGGATTAAGTATACCTTGTTGTAACACTAAAACAAATTACAAAAGAGTAAAGGAGTATTGACAATGTAGCTTGTTCTAGTGACCTGACTAACAGATACAACGAAAGTGGTGAAGAAGGAAAAGCAAACGTGTGAGTGTTTGTAGATTTTAGGACAGACAAGGAAAATGTAAGCCTGGTGAGTGCATCTACACTGTTGGAAATAATATAGTTTGGCACTACTTTAAGTGCTATAGCTCTATCCTATGTTATGCTGGGGTTTGTAGTTTTACAGGGTCTTTAGCCTTCTTTGACAAAGAATGCTGGTGCCTCACAAAACTACAAATCTGAGGATTCTGTTGGATAGAGCCATGGCAGTTAAAGTGGTGTCAAACAATATTATTTCTACAATGTGGATGCACCTGGGGAATGGGGAAGATGACAGGTTATCTGCCAGAGAAGTGAAATAGGAAAACACTTTCACATTAGATAACTATGGCGGGTTATAGACCACCGCTTTGAGGCGGTCTGCCGCCGCCGCTGCTTGCTCCGTGCGGGAGCTGCAGCAGCCACACTGCACGGCTCCTGTGCGGAGCAAAAAAGGAGCTCCAAAATGGAGCTCCTTCTTGCGACGCCTCTATGATGTCGCGAGGTGCCACTGGCGCATTTGCGACGTCATAGGCGCCGCGACACGTTCGGACACTATGCGTCTGATACGTAAAGATGGTGCCGGCCATGTGGAACAGCTGGCGCCATATTGTTCGGACAGAGTCCGTATTAGACCCAGGGGCGTCTAGAAGAGACGCCCCCCTTTTAAAATGGGACGTCCTGCGGACGTCCCAAGTGCCGGTCTGTAACCGGCCTATGATTCCACTTTAATCAATGTTGGAATCCTGAGATTTGAGCACTAGAGTTCTCTGTTTTAGAAATTGAAATATGCCTACCCTTTAAACTACTAATCCCAGGATTTTACAAGATGCAACCATGGCAATTAAAGTGAAATCATAGCACTATGTTTGTGTGGGGTGAAAAGTGCCCAAGTGTTTTGATGAAGGGGATGAAGTTGTGAGGCAAGAATGGAACCTAATAAAAGCAGAAGGGGAAAAGTGAGGTGGGCAATGGAGAGACCAGAAGAAAACTGGATACTATCAACAATTATTATTCCAAAATAAAACAGCAGATAATGTAGCGAATAGGATCCCCATATTAATGAAAGTCAAAGAGATAAGAGCGATGCCGTAAACAAAAAGCCAATTTTATGTAGATTAAGTTTTCAGCTAATTTATATTTCATGCTGTTTAATAAGTGACACCTAATGTGAATTATTCACGTCTCCCCCTCAGTGTGCCTTATCAGTGGCTGAAAATAACAAGTCATTCTGTTCTGCATGCAAGTTGCATCTTTCCATAAAATTTTCAGCAGCCTATGACTTACTAAATAAAGCTGTCACTCAATCCTTATTTCTTTTCTGAGCACCAGGTATCAAAATGGACATTGAATTAATGCTGCGCATTGTCTTCGTTTGATGAGGCCTCTGCAAGATCTTTGTTCTGTCACCTTTAATGCACTCTGCTTGAAGGACTTGCCATCTGATTTCTTATCAGATGCACAAAGAGTTGAATATTACAAAGCTGTTTCTGGCCTCATCTAATTTACGGCTTTGAAATCTTTTGCAGGTGTGAGATGGAGTGTGCCTATGTGCGTGTGGTAAATGGAGATTTCTAGACTTATTTATTTTTCCTGTGGAGGAATATGAATATAAAGTTTATTTTAAAGAAATAAATGGGGTCAGCACACATATAGTGTTTAAATTCAAAATAGTACATTGTAGATAAAAACACAGTAAGCTGAGATCACAATACTGTGTTTTATTATTTATGCTATTAAGATACTTATTTTCCACAGGTCCAAACACAGGAAGCATGGAGTCAAATCACATGTCTGTTAGATGGCAAAGTGACTGTTGGGAACTGTTCAGGAACAGCAAGTACACTGTACTTCGCATCTTTAAGAAACTTTCATATTTCCTTCTGATTCCTTACATACCATCCAACTTTTTACAGATGAAAACTGGATCACATGTGGCCAGGCAACATCAACATACAGTCAAGATAGCAAACATTAATGATGGGGAAGAATATACAAGCTAGTAGAGGCTGCAGCAGTTTGCTTTTGCTTGAGCCTACAGGAAAAACCAAGACTTTGACCTTTCCTCTTCATTCCCTCTGCTAAGTTAATGAAGCAAAAAGTACTTTTGCATTTGGAACTTAGTTTGAAGCAACTGAAGAAAGTTGAGGACAAAAGAGAAAAGTGAAAGGAAGAGAGAGAAACTGGGACATTTTAAAAGCAGCGGAAAAGGTGGGGTGGCAGAGGATAAACTGGGGCATTCCCTACAGTTGGAATGTCTGTCCTTAGCCTTTGAAAATCTCTGTAATGAGAAAGAAATACAACAACCAAGGAGAGGAAAAAGTACAGGGCGAAATGGAGCCTGGATTTCAGGCTCCTAGATATTTCAAGTGAAAAATTGATGGAATGTAATTTTCAGAAAGGCTTAAATATCTGCTGAGTTCCTTTTTCAGACATTTTTACTACTTGTAAGATCAGTATGTTGCTATTGTATATGTTGGGAGGGGGATATATATATATATATATATATATATATATATATATATGTATGTATGTATGTCACATCATCATGAGTAAAAAGATAAATATTGCATTATTTAGTACTTTTATTTAATATTGATTTTTCTTTACAGTGATCATATAACTTACAGTTATAACTACATTTTACAACGTGGGCAACTTGTATGATATAAAAATATTTGATGACACAAGGCTCATCACTTGATAATGCACTGAGGGGCTTTGTTAACCACCCAGAGTTTTGCCTCAAGCTGTGTAACTTCTTCAAAGATATTAATTTCATATGTTAATGTCTGTATAATCAAAGGGCCTTATTTACAGACTGGGACTCACTTAATTTGCAGACTATGCTTACCAGCAAAGTTTGTTGATTTATCATAAAGCTTTTTTATTTTACATAATGGTCAACCAGTTTGCTATGGGAATATGAATACACTAATCATAAAATCTTAATTGCTAATGTTCAAATATGTGGCAGAAGGAGAGATAGGTAAGAATTCTGTTGCTTGCTGATTGCAGGCATAATGTACAATAACAAGTCTCTTTTGAAACAGTGAATTTTCTTTCAAAATCATTCTCTTAAACCAACAACGGGGCTAAGATCCCAATGTAAAAACATATTTATGGTTAAAAAATTGTTCGCCCAAACATGAGCGTTTGGTGCCAAAGTGTGGTAGGTTTGTTGTTGGTGGTGGTGGGTTTTTTTGTACAAACACCGTTATGCATAAGAGAATATGTTTCTGGAAACTGGTGTGTATGTGGGCAAAAAACCATATTTTTGATATTCTTCCTGACCAGGGTTCCTGAGTGATGGGAACCATTTTTTTCTGCTGGAAAATGAATTATAAGAAAGTCTTCCCATACCCATGATCAGTGCACTTAGGGGTACCAAAGAAAGCAAAATGACTTCATGTTACAGAAAAAATCTGGAAGGGGGGGGTCTGTCTGTAATCCTGACTAGGCCCATTCTTCCATGTTTTCTGAGCCAGCTTCAAGCAGTGCACTTTCAGTAAGATTTTCCTGAATTCTGGGGTTCCTGTAAGGTTTGAAAATTTGTGAAAACCTACAGATTTGGTAACAGGCCCTCCCTGCATCTGAGGCAGGTTGTGGGTTGGTGTCCATCCATCCCCAGCCAATCTGGAGACTGTCTCCCATTACTGTTTTTGAAATCCTAGTAACTCTGCCAAACTCTGAAAAGTACTATACAGAAAGGCTGAAGGAATGGGGTATGTTTAATCTGGAGATTAGACGACTTAAGGAGAAATGATAGTTTTGTGGAAATACCTGAAGGCTAGCATGTAGAACAGGACAAAGACTGGACTGCTGCTGCCCCAACCAGAAGAACTACATGGAAAAGATGGAAGTTATAAGAGGGTAGATTTTCTTTGATTTCAGGAGAAATGTGTTAATGTTAAGAGCAGCCCCGCAATGCAACAAAGCAAGTTGTTGTGCTATCACTTGCTATAGATCTTTAATCAAAGGATTTATAGAACTCTGTTGCTCTGGTTCTCAATGTCATACATCAAACAGAGTAAGACTAAATGATCCACAAGTACCTCTCCACCTCTATGATTCTTCAGTGCAGTCCCCCGCTCCCTGCAACATATAGTCACGGCTTTTCATGGCTCAGTTGGTATCAACTATAGTTAAGAGATGTGTACTTGTAGCCTGGGATTAATATCCATCTTGAAATCCAGATCTGAACTATTTGAAATTTTTAGCCTAAATCTCACTGAATTTAATTATAAACCCTAGCAGCAAATTTTTGCAAATGAGATAGAGAGAGAAAAATATGGTAAAGGAGTCTATCTACATTGGTTTCTTGATACTTACCTAGTCAAATAATCCAGAATTTTATATGTGGAAGGACACAAATCCTGGATGAAAATTAAGATGGAGTATACAAATATTTAGCTATGTCAACAGTTGAAATATGAATTCTGAAAATAACATTTACACTTTAGTTTTGTACATTTAGTTCTGTACACCATACATTTGCCCTCAAAACATTTAAATTATTTGGATAGCTTTGTAAGAAGTATAACTTTGCCCTGTCATTGTAACGAAAGAGTTTCTGGAGAGCAGAAAATAATGCCATGAAGTTGTTTTAATTTTAAAAAAAAATTAAAGGGGAAAAAAGTAATTCCTAAGGCTATCATAATGAAGAAAGTGCTCCAAATGTGAACTAATGAAGCACAAAGTAATGAATATTTAATTTGTATAATTTACTGAAATGTGATACAGAATCAGAGTGACATTACTCTTTTTGAGGGGTTTTGGTAGTAAATAAAAGCAAGAAGAGGGAGATGAATACACTTGGAAAGTACAGGTGGCCAGTGTCAAGGAAGAAATAGACTACCCGTTTTTACTCATAATATAAAAGGGATAAGCAGAGAAGAAAAATAGAAAAGCTAATAAAGGCTTAGCTTAGCAGGCTTTTTGTGCATCGGTGAAAACATTATTAAATTAGCTTTGCTGATGGAAGGAGTCACACAAAAACAGAACAGTATG
This sequence comes from Sceloporus undulatus, assembly GCF_019175285.1. NCBI lineage: Eukaryota > Metazoa > Chordata > Lepidosauria > Squamata > Phrynosomatidae > Sceloporus > Sceloporus undulatus. The sequence goes on from NC_056526.1 coordinate 64,233,573, forward strand.
ATGGCTTGGTGTGAGACTATAGCGGTATTGATGGTGGGGAGATAAGTGCTACCAAAACTGTGCAGAATAAACACATCAGACAGAGGCGATCATATTTTTCTACCTATGATGTGATGTGAATTTTAATATAACCATGGAGGAAAAATGAGCATCTATATAGGACAAGACACACATGAACAAACAGGCCTGTTCGCACAGGCTGTAGCCGGAATGGTAGATTTCAAGCATAATTTCCCCCCCCCTCTTTTTCTATTGAAAGGAATGGTGTTCTGTTGTGCAAGAAATGTTGAGCTTACCAAGTGTGGATCTAAGCATAACATTATCTATTGGCTTGAAAACAGCTTCATGTTTTAAACATAAGGAAAGCAAAGGGGAACCCTGCCAAAATCCAACCATTCATAAATCAAATACATTTATCTCGCATGAAATGGCAAACTACTGGTGCGTAGTGGTTAGATTGTTGGACTGTGGGGGTACTAGGGATGGAAATAATATTTGAAAATGTTCAAAATATGTTTCTCAAGTGTCATGAAATCCTGATGATGAGTATCCAGGACACATAGAATCTGCACAGTTTGGGACTTCATTCTGTACAAAATTTGCACACACACCCTCCCTATTTTCTTCATTTGAAACAGCATTTTCTGTGCTGACAGCAGCATGTTCTACCCAGCAAATTCTGATTCTTGTGCAGAAAATGCTGGTCTCCATGGGGGGAAAAACTGAATTTTTCCCAGAGTAAGTCACGAACTATAGTACCTTCTGCACAGGAAACACATTTATTCTGTGTGAAATAACATTTTTGGTGTAGAAAAAAGCATTCTAACTGCAAATAGTCTTCAACAACTGTGCAGTTTTCTAAGCCTTTCTCACAGTGGGAAGAAGATTTGATAAATTATTCACTGTTTCCTTTGAGAACAAAAGTAGCAAAGGTATGTGATAAACTGTCTCATTCCCTTTCTGATGTGAAGATTCTTGGGTAAACCTTGAGTCCATCAGATTATCTCAAGCTAATGTATTTTAAGGTTGCTGAAGACTGACATGAGAAGGAATGACAATGCATGCCTCATTGAACTCCTTAGAAGGAAATAAAATGGTGTGTGTGTGTGTGGGGGGGGGAGACCTTCTACTCATAGTTGGGGACTTTCCTTCCCTGCCAAGGTTGCCACATATTTGTCTTAGTCATCTCAACTGAGATACATTTCCCCCCATCATTTGATAGCATTGGATCATATTTTTAGTAGGAGATTCTATAGAGGACTTGCACTCAGTATACTTGAAGGAATCCGATTAGGAGAAAACTGATTGGCCAGAACTGCCCTTAAAAAAAAAAACTTATTTAAACTGGTTAATTCTGGCTTTTCCTTTCCACATGCCTATATTTGTACCATCTTTACTATATCCATAACTCACTGCCTGACTTATTAGACATCATCAATATGCAGAGGTAGAGGGTTTTTCTCAGCAAGGATTATCAGCCCAAAGATTATTCCAACAAATCTTTCAACAATGTGTACAAAAGGGAGTGCAAATATAAAGAACATAAGTCAGAAAACCAAGCTGCTGCTGCTGGTGGTAGTTTTCCTTCTGTAGCTGAAAATGAGCCATAATACTGAATGGAAGATGGAACTCTGACACTAGGAGGCCTCAATTACCATAAGAACTACTGGTGCCTAAGGCAGGCACTATAATCTAATAAGGTATTAAGAGGAACATGATTTTGACAAATTATATATTCTAGGGGTGTAAATAGGCATCGTGCTGTGTGCTGCGTGCTGTTTTTGTCTCCTCATTCCTGAATGAAAGGGTAAAATTACCCTTGCTATAGGTCACACATCAATTTGAACTCCTTCTTTCAGTGTTGTAAGTAAATGCAAATGCTACAACTGGACCATTTTTGCACAACTGGCAAAAATACTGTCTTCATTTCCAGTTCATTCACAAATTCACTTTCTTCACTTAATTGCAGCAGTCTGAAAACCATGTGCTGGATTCTCCTTGTTCCCAGATTTCCCATGGTTCCTTTGCTGTGCGGAGGAGAGTGAGGCAGCCTTGTTCTTAAAGGGGGACACACACACACAACACACACAGACACTTTCCCTTGTGCGTCTGGTCTCCTCCTCTAATGGACCCTCTAAGCATGAAATGAATGAATGAATGAAATATTTATTTATATCCCGCCTCTTCTGTTTTGGGGATCGAGGTGGGTACATAAAGATCAAACATTAAAACCCACAAAAACCCTGCCTAACCCTCCCACCCAAATTTAAAATTACATAGTAGGACACAGTTAAAATATATAACAACACATCACAATTATTGTACAATCCGTGATGAGAGAGGTGGTGGAAAAGGTTCAATTGGTTCTGGGCAATTTTCAGTCTGGGTAGGCCTGTCGGAAGAGAAGGGTTTTAGTTGCCTTTTTGAAAGCCTCCAGCAAGGATAACTGGCAAATTTCTTCCAGCAGGTCATTCCAAATTTTTGGGGCAGTAGCCGAGAAAGATCTCAAGGAGGTCACCGCCAATCTGGTCTTTCTTATTTGTAGGAGGTTTTTCCCGGAGGACCGGAGTGTACGGGGAGGACTATATGCGAGGAGGCGTTCCTTCAAGTAGACTGGACCCAGGCCATGTAGGGCTTTATAGGTAGTAACCAACACCTTGTACTGTGCCCGTAAGCTAATAGGCAGCCAATGAAGTGACTTTAAAATAGGTGTAATTCGGTTGAACCTGGATTTTCCTGGCTGCCATGTTCTGTATCAATTGAAGCTTCCAGATGTGGCACAGGGGTTGCCCCATGTAGAGCACATTGCAGAAGTCAAAACGAGAGGTTACTAGAGCATGTACAACCATTTCTAGGTCCCGCTGCTCCAGGTAGGGATGCAACTGGCATATCAGCCGAAGCTAGCAGGCACTCCTGGCTGTCGCGTCAATCTGAGAGGACAGATGAAGCGACAAATCCAGGAGCACCCTCAAGCTGCAGACTCAGTCCTTCAAGGGAAGTGTGACCCCATCTAGGGGAACAGCTGGATGGCTGAGAGTGAGAATGTTTTGGAAGTCCTCCTGTACAGGAGGGAGAAATTCAGAATATGTTCTGGAAAAGGAGGGCATCTGGGAGTGTCAGCTCTTGCTGAAATCAGGCAGGTTTATGGGCCAGCCACCTCCTCTCTCTCTCTCTCTCTCTCGTGTGTGTGTGTGTGTGTGTGGTTTTAAGGGAGTTTGCAAAGGGAAACCTCAGCCTTCCTTCCTCTGGAACAGCTTCTGGGGCAAAGAGGATTTTCCTCCCTGGTTTCCCTTGCATTTGTATGCATTTGTGGAGCATGCATTTGTATGCATTTGTGAAAATGACAGTTTGGAACATGCACCAAATAATTATTTCCAAGCTATAAATGGGATTTGTCTTCATCTGTCTGAAACCCAAATTCGCTTCCTACCCTCTTTCTTGCTTAAGTAGTTTGCTTTTCACCCCTTGTTGTGCTCCGTATGTGATAATCATTAGCGAATTTGCTTGCTTTTCTGGGATGCCAACACTTTAACCATTTTCAGGATGGAAGCACATAGGTCCCCATGTGATAAAGTCCTAAGTGAAGACAGTGAAAAGTCTCAGTCACAGTTTTTTGTCAGCTATATGCCCCATCCCAGTGCTGTTCCTCTTCAAATGTTCCTTTCTTCCATCTGATATAGCTATTATTCTCTATATAAACATATCTTACTGCTATTCTAGAAATATGATCTGGAAGCACCAGATGCCATTCCCCGAAATATTCTTTTGTGAACAGTATTGTAGTTTATGTCTTGTTCTTCCAAAATAAAATAAAATAAAATAAACAAATAAATAAATAAATATTTTTATTTTGTTACTAGAGTAGCTACTTTGGAAACTATTGCCATTTTAGTTAAACATAACTTGGGTTAGGGGAACCATCTGAACATGGAATGGTCAATATATCAGTCTTTTATTTCCCTTTCTATATCTTTTCCAGCTTCCTGCCTTACATCTCTCCTTCTGTTCCTTCATGTACAGCTGCCCTATCGGTATTTCCTAATCCGTCTTATGGGCTTTGGACCAAGCCTTATCTCCATTGGTTAAGCATGATCAGTTACTGAAGTTAATGATACATGTAAATTATCATTACCAGCTTTCAGAATTGATGGTTGAATGAGAACAACAGAGCTCAGAGCTGTGGGACCATTTGAAATTCTCTGAAGCCTTACCACTGTATCCATTTTTATTTGGTAATATATGGTGCAATAAGGAAAACCAGAGCTGTATAAGAATTGAAATATCATGTACTGCTGCAGTGTATCATAACAGAAAAGAGTATAGGTCCAAGGGACAGCTATTGTCACTGCTTCCCTTTCTCTGAATAGACTGAGAAATCCCTCAATCCCTCTTTTATCATTCTTGAAGTTGGTAACAGCAGCAAAAGATGAACATTTACTGTATTCAGTTTATCCATGAGAAATCATTCTTAATTTGGTTTGTGCAATCCACAACACAGATGCAAAATTAGCATGAGGTTATCACTAGCCATGCCATGAATGTGCAAGTCTGCTAGCGATCTCAGTGAGGAAAATGGGACTTCTTTTCCAGAGAAAGTTCTGTCCTTTTAGTTCAGCTTCCATGTATCTATCATTGTTTTATATTATGTTTATTGCTGCAGTAATGAAAATGTAGCAATAATTGTGTGGGTTTCCCCCACAGACAGTTTTAAAAATTGGAGGTGTTACTGTAGAAACAAAACTACGGTGATTTTTTTTTTGGGGGGGGGGGGATGGGGGGAGAATAAGTAAACTACAATATTTTTTGCAATGGATAAAAAACTTGACTTCAGGGAATGGCAACTGATGCTTCTAGATCATATTTATAGAACAGATATGGAATAGATCATATTTCTAGAATAGCAGAATGAGAAGGTTATATAGAGAATGATGGATATATCAGGTAGATATTGGAAGAGGAATAGCACTGAGCTTGGTTATGTAGCTGACAATCTATGAAAAACTATGCTCACATCAATGCTGATACAATCCACTGATGATATTCATATAAAAACCAAGTACAGTCTGTAGATCTGCATTTTTAAAAAAAATCTTGAGGTTAATTTGGTTTACTGTATTGCGCTCTGAAACAGTCAATGAACCTGGCTGAACTGTAGGGCAGATGAATGTTGTTGTTTATAGTTGAAGAAAAGTGTGCTCTCCAGGGAAAGATAGTATGAAATTACATGTTTTCCGTAAACTGGCAGATGAGCAGTGATTACAACAACCAGCAAGTAAAATGATATCAAAAGAGCAACAACAACAACAACAACAGGAGCACAATGGCTCACCACTAGAATTTTCAGTATGATCAGCCAAGGTGTGACGTGTCTCATATGTAGCCAAAAACTACCCATTATACTGGTAGGTTATTAACCTTGATACAGGTTAATTCTTTCAACTTCATCTCCTTGCCATGCTGTTAGAAAATTCCATATTGCCTATACCAAGCTGAAGGGCTTGGCAGGGCATCGTAAGTAAAAGCTACCATCCACGCAGAATTTCCCAAGAGTAATTTCCATAGGAATGACAAAATGTTTTTAATCTTCCTATCAATATTAGACATTTCTTCAGCTTATTCTTATCATTTATATGCATATTCCTTCTTCCTAGGATAATTTTTTCTCTTTCAATCTAGCCTTTTCATTTCATGGCATTATCATTCCTTTTGCACCTCTCCTGCTGTTGCATATCAGCACTGAATGAGTTTTAGGTATAGTCAAATTAATTCATTTAAAACACACACACACACACACACACACACACACACCTGCTTATTCAGCAAATGGGGATAAATATGTAAATTATGAAATGATAAAGTATAAGGCTGCCACAGCATTAGGACCCAATTCTCTATTGAGGCAAATATTGCAAATTGCCACACAGGAGTATGACACAATAAAAAATACTTATTGCCACATTTGCCATACAGTATCACACAGGATGAAACTCTAGCTGCTTGGTGTTTTCTAGAGCTTTCTGATCATTTCACACTTTCCCAAAACAATGCATTAAAATAAGAAAAAAACTTGTAAACATATGCCATCCAGACACAGAACTTACACACAGAATTTTCTTTCACACATGCATCAGTTTTTGTGTCCATCATTCACCCACACAGTTGTAATATTTCACACATTCACTCTTTTTTCTGATAAACTCATTTCCAATAACAGAACACATTCACATCAGTACCAAGCCACTCTTCACCTTCTCATACAGCTACTATATTCTTATTATATGCATGCAAGCATGGCTACAAATAATGCAACCAATATTTTCATTCAGCTTATGGCAGGATCTGGAGAACTAAACCTGGTATAGGGACTCACCAAATTTTCCCATCCCATTTGTTTCAGCAGTTCCCTGAGCCATTGCTGGTAAATTACTGTCTTTGTTATGGATTTGAAAATGCATGGCAGAATTTCAAGAAGACAATTGAAACTATGAGTTTCTGATCTGAAGACCTTCGGTGGGTCTACAAGCCAAAATCAAGGGTCCCTCATATAAGTGTTCTTTTATTTGAAATGTTCTTACAACAACAGCATATTCTAAACTTCCAAGCAGAACAGATGGGAATAAATTTCAGAATAAGAGAACTCTTTTTAGAGCTCACACTTTCAAACATGCAGATGAAAGCACATATACAGGCAAGCAAGCAGGCAATCCCTTTTGTTTGCAGGTACATAAACATTAATTTTGCGGGGAAATTCTCCATTTGCAGTGTTTGTTTTTAACAAACAAGAGCCCCACTTTTAAGATTACAGCATTATAAATCTCCAACCAATCCCACATTCTCTCTGAATCTGTGAAAGAAATTGTGTTTCATCTATATCATTGATGGCAAACCTTTTAGAGATTGAGTAACCAAACTCAAAGGTGTTCCTGCACCTGGTGTCACCTGGTGCCAGGGGTGGGACTTCCAGGTGATAGGACATCATAGGGTAGGACTTCCACCTTCTGAGGGTGGGACCTCCAGGGGCGGGACTTCCCCAGAGATAGTTGAAGGCCCAGGAGGGTGGGGGGGAAGACGAGGAACTGGCACAGACCTGTTCCTGCTCATCCTCTGCCCTCCTGGGCCTTCAACTGCATCCCAGAGACAACTGAAGTCCTGGGATAGCTCTCTGCACCCTCCCAGACAGCTGAAGGTCCAGGATGGCTGGGAAGAGGAAGAACAGGCATGTGCCTGTTTCTCTTCTTCTCTTGCCCGCCATGTGCCCTCAAAAATGGCTTCGTGTGCCATCCCTGGCATGCGTGCCATAGGTTCACCACTTTAGTTTCATCTTCATAATTTTACTGTTCAAAACACAGCAAATTAAAATTCATGGATAATACATTTGTTACCACATCACGTTTGCGATACTGTATGAAGGGCAACTGGAAGACAGAGCATGGATGCACATAAAGAACAATGGATAGCTGCAGTTGGAATAGTAATAAATATTGTCAATATATATTTTTCCCTAAACTACACATTTTGGGACTACAGAAGAGTGAACAGCTGAGGATAAATTTGCTGATAACATGGACCTTAGGAGCTAGGCACAATATGGACAGAAGCATCTATGGTAACTACTTTATATTGAGCTCAGAATGGCAGATTATCGTCTTTCCTAGCTGTACTATTTATATGGTTTAATTTACAATGTCTGGGATTGATGCTAGATAGCTGTACCAACAAAACAGAAAGTATGTTCTTCAACCACTGAATCATACACCTCTTTTTTTTTTAAAGAACAAGGTGTAAACTTCTTTGAATATACAAGAGGTCTGGATCTTCAGTTGGAATCATCTTGTTATTAACAGTGGGAATTATTACAGAAAGCTAGCAAATGATTGTTGTTTGAATGTGGCAATTATCACCACATGTCATTAACATATCCCAGGGCTTGCCCATATTCTGTAGAGAAGCTCTGTGACACTTCTAAACATCCAGTGTTATGCACTGAAAAGCCTGTACATGATACCAGGATGGATAGAATTAAAGAATCTTAAATTAGGAACAGATCACAAGAGTCATCTAGTTCAACCACCTGCCTTGCAGGAATACACAGTTATGGCAGTCCTGAAAGATGTCCATGCAGATAACATTTCATGTTTTTTTTAGAGAAAACTGAAAACCAAGTTTTCAAAAACGAGTTTGAACCACATGTCTATTGAAATGCATTTTGTATTATTATAACACAAAAAAATCAGCATCGTATTTATGACATATGCAAGTGTGATTCCATCTTATGCTTGTTTGTAATTTTTTTTGGTCACTATGGAAGTCAGTATTTCCTGCCACTCCCTGCAATGTCCAAAGCTTCCATAGGACTTACTGTATCACTAGGACAACCACCACCAATGGGCATTTCATTGCTGCTGAAAAGTAAACAGGAATAAAGAAAAACATATATGAACAATCTGCCCTGACCACCAATAAAATCATCTCCATAAGAACTCAGTGAATCTTGATAGAATATGTCCTTGATCTACATACGCTTATGGGGACATAGTCACATGCTTCTTTGATATCTCTCATTTTCCACCACCAACCGAATGGCAATGGGGGAGTTGTTGCCATGATCAGTGAATCCTGAAGTGGAACTCATATAGTACATGCTACCATGTAGGACCTTACCT